>NC_081186.1:105813954-106011454 GCF_029867415.1 Vicia villosa | reverse complement strand
TTTTGATTAGAGAATGGAGTACTAAGGGTACTCCAACCCTTACAAAACAATGAACCAACAATCTACAAATAACCTACAATTCAAAATATCAACAACAAAGCAAAGGGTTTTTGTACCATTCATAAAAACTACAAATTATCCTATCCTTGCTTTCTATGGCTAACCACCACCAAGAGTTTTTCATTATCCCATGAAATAGTTCATCCTCATCCATGATTGCATTGTTGAAAATGATGTCATTTCTCATCTTCCAAATATTCCAGCACACTGTTAACCAAATTGACCCTATCCTCTTCCTTGCAAGCTCCCCTTCGCATAATTCAATGCATTTAATCAAATGTTGGCTGCAGTCTAGTAAATGGTTATAATTCATTCCCAGCCATTGATTGATCCTATTCCACAATGATCTCAACATAGGACATGAAATAAATACATGTGCATCCACTTCCTCTTGCTGGTGGCAGAAGACACACCTTGCATCTTCCTGGTTGAGCACTATTCCTCTTCTCCTAAGTTGATGTCTTGTTGGCAGCCTGTCCCTCAACAATCTCCAGCCAAAGATGCTCATCTTTGTGGGCACATTATCCTTCCACACAATATCCATAGCTTCCCCAGTGGTGGCTTCCAATTCGTTTGCTTCTCCAACCTGCATAAGTGACTTATATCTAGAGCTTACAGTATATCTGCCTGAGTTATGGTATGGCCAGACAAACCCGTCTCTTTCATTATGGGTTGGTTGTATGCCTCCAGGATTGTAATCAAATCCTCAAGTTCCTTGGTCGCAGCCTCACCAAAGACTCTGTGCCTTCTTGGTATGATCCACTCCCACCCCTCAGAACTCCACAGCCCCATGCCATCCACAGTATAAGCTTTCGTGTGACACTCTTGGAATACACCAGGAAATTTCTCAGCTAATGTCGTTTGTCCCAGCCATCTTCCCTTCCAGAAATTAATCTCCTTACCATCCCCAAGCTTTGCTGAGACTCTCTTTATAATGCCTTGTGAATCCACACATAATGCCATAATGTCTTTCCAGCACAGTGAATCTTTTCTACTAGGTATTGAATCTCCTTCACACCAAATTATGTCCCTCAGATTTCCATATTTCGCCTGTAGCACTCCCAGCCAGATTAAATCATCTTCCTCCATGAACCTCCAAATCCATTTACTTAGGAAAGCTTGATTGAATTTGCCAACATCTTTTACCCCCAACCTTCCTTCCTCTTTGGTTTTGCAAATAGTATCCCACTTGACCCAAGCTATTCCTCTCTTTTCCACCAAACCATTCCACAGAAATTTTCGTTGTATTCTTTTTATCTCCTTAAGAACCTTGGTAGGTGCCTTGTAAAGAGACAGTTGAAAACTTGGAATATTTGACAGTACATTGTTGATCAATACAACTCTTCCACCAATTGATAAGAATCTTCCCCTCCATGTGGATAGCTTAGCTTTCAAGGAATGAATTGTTGGTTTCCAAAAGCTCATTATTCTATGATTTCCACCTACCACAAAGCCCAAAAATTTGAAAGGGAGTCCTGCAATTTTACATCCCATGAATGCAGCAGCAGCTTCCAGAAAATGAGTAGAGCATCCCATGCCATATATCTTACTCTTTGAGAAGTTAATTCGCAAGCCAGATATCATTTCAAAACCCCTAAGCAAGCCCTTGAGCATCCATATATTATTCCAAGTTCCTTCCCCAAATATTATAGTATCATCTGCAAATTGCAGCATACTATACTCCACCTCACCATTAATGTTGAATGCTGTAAATGACCCTACTGCAATCGCTTGCCTTACCATACCTGCTAGTCCTTCCACCACTATTGTGAACAGGAATGGGGATAGGGGATCACCCTGTCTCAATCCTCTATGTACCTGGAAATCCTTTGTGGGACTGCCATTGATCAGTACAGACATAGTGCTTGTGAAGACTATGGCCTCCATCCACCTCTTCCATAGTTCCCCAAACCCCATCATCTTCATCATTGTTTTTAGGTAACTCCAGTCCACACAGTCATATGCTTGAGCAAAGTCTACTTTACACATAAGACACTCCCTGTTATTCCTCCTTGCGTAATCTATGATTTCGTTTGTCACAAGTACACCATCTAATATTTTCCTGCTAGGTATAAATGCAGTCTGACTGGAAGAAACCAGCTTCCCCATGACACTCCTTAGTCTTGCAACCATTATTTTTTAGATTACTTTAAGAATACCATTGATCAAACATATGGGCTTGTACTCCTCTAGGTTCTTAGGGTTTTCAGACTTGGGAATTAGAGCAAGAAAAGCCGCAGTGTATGACTTTGGTAGTTTCCCTCCCTTGTGAAATTCTTGTATCATCTAAATAATATCACCTCCTATAATGTCCCAACATGTATTCATGAATTCCAAGTTATATCCATCTGGGCCAGGACTCCTATCTCCATCCCCTTCAAATATTACGTTTCTAATCTCTTCTACTGTGAACTCAACCTCCAAGTTAGAGGACTCCTCTTGTGATAGACTTGCAAATTGAGTGTGCTTTGTAACACCCCACTTTCCCATTTTATAAAAATACGGTAAAATAATAAAAATTTATCAGAGTTCACAAACAAAAGTGGAATGTCACGTCACTTCAAGCCAAACAGAATATGAAGTCTCAATTACTTCATCTATACATTTCTCATTAATCAATAAAAACAGCGGAAATATTATTTTATTTAAAAATAATCATGGCACAATTGCCAACTTATTCCAAAACTCCACACAAAATCGTGGTCCTCAAATATTTGAATCAAAAACAGATATGTAACAAAATTCAATTAAAAATAACAAATAAAATAATCCCCAAAAACATCCTGTGTTACGTATCAGAGCGACTCGAACTAACAACACGGAAGACTTCCATAATGATATCTTGGACTTCCACTGCTATTCTTGAGTACCTGCCCATTTCCTATGGTAGGGGAAATATCAGCAGAAAGGGTGAGTACTCACATACCATTACAAAAGATATAGGAACATATATAATAACATAATTCACAGGTCGTGGTTCATGTTCACATAACATCACACTGCATATACAAACTTCATTTATTCAAACATTCATCACAGTATAAATTAACGCATCATTCACAATATCATAAACAAGTCATCACAGATCCATTCATTTATGCAACTCCATAATGCACATATCACGACACACATGTCCCTCCCAATCACAACTCGACAAACATATAATAATTATAATAATGACAATGCAATGTGACTCAATGACTTGACACAATGCATGTGGTACCAAAACATCGTGGTTCATGACCACAGTTCCCGTCGGAACTCTCGACCCCTTTTTCATGGTCCAGTGTGACCCCTATTTCATGATCACACCCACGACCCCTGTTTTATGGTCAAGTACGATCCCTATTTCATGACCGCACCAATTCATGGTTCATTCAATCGAACCCGATTCCTAAAAGAATCCGGATAATTCGCATACACTCCACTGAGCAACGAATTATCTCCACCACGACTCCACAATTGAGTCCGGACCTACTAGGCATCTACCATAGATTTTCACCTAGCAGTCTCAATGCTATGTTATGCAATGCACATTCAACACAATATGCATAATCACAAATAATAACATGCATATCACACGATCCTCTTGATCACACGTAAGCCACACACTAACCGTAATTCACAAAGAATTACCACAACACAATATGCACATTCATAATAGATAATATGCATATCACACGATCCTTCTGATCACACGTAAGCCACACACTTACCGTAATTCACAAAGAATTACCACAACACAATATGCACATTCATAATAGATAATATGCATTCAACAACAACATACAACAACTACCAATTCATATGACTATCATACAGTCACTACATCATACCACAACTGTCCAACACATCATATATACATGTCAAAACCTGCAGCAATCACAATCCACAGCTACAACACACATTCGCACAACCAAACTCAACATTTCACAGTTCAACACATCGTAACATATACGGAATCACATATAACGCATCGAATTATTAAAATTCTGGTATTGAAAATAATTTTAACAGAAAGTACACGAAACCAGCTTTCCAACGATTCGAACGGCGCGCGAGTCGGACACACGGAACAAAAGTTATGATTTTTCAAAGTATTTCAACAAACCCGACACCGACATTTTACACTGACACCTTAAAAGCACATTAGACCTTAATTAAATTTAATTCTAGGACTTGAAACCATTTTTACAAGAAAGTACACTGTATTAGGTTTCTCCAGGTTCGAACGGTGAGTCAAACGGACACCCGAAACTCAAGTTATGAATTTTTGAAGTTTTATAAAAATCCTGCATTTTTCCTGCGAACAGCTCTCGGGTTCCCACTCAAGTCCCCTCAAAATCTCATCTAAACATCACTATAATACAAATTAAATACATAGCAACCTATATCTATCATGTATCAACAATTAGGAACCTTAAAACATGATTTCTAGCACAAAAGTTTTGAATCCAAATTCAAACCCTAACATTTCAATTCTAGCAATTTCAAGAACAAAATCCCTTTTCAAAATTGTTCGTAACTTTATTCCGACTCTGACACGCGAACACGCAACAACAACACATTTACATCATACACTTCATAATCATACAATCTCATAATAACAATTGCAACCAATTATCATTCCAACAACAATCATCATAACAACATAGAATTCATAAATCAAAAATCAACAATCATCAAAATAATCTCATAACGACAAATCCCCAAAACCCCAAATCATATCATTATACCTAAACCCATATCAAGAATAATAGCATGGAAACCCCCCTTACCTCAAAATTGCTCAGAAAATCCTGCGGAGATTGATTCTTGAAATTGCCCTAATTCTCCCTTGATCTTCCTCTCTAGCTTGTTCTTCTTCCTTTTCTCACTTCTACGATGTTTTCACTTTTCTACGTAACTCTCCCTTTTCTCAACTTCTAATTCTCTTTTATTCCAATACTAATCCTTACACCTCTAATACCTAATTCCAACCTTACCCTTCCCTAATTAAATAATTATTTAATAAATCACTAAATAATATTCATTCTATTATTCTATTAATAAAAATAACAACATTAATAATAATAATATTAATAATATTAAGCATAAAAATAATAATAATAATTATAATAATAAAAATAAAACTATTATTACTTATATCACATAATTACTACCGACATTTCCAGTCTACCCGTCCCACTATGGACTCCACACCTACATGCTCAACCACACACCCTTAACAAGGCCAAACAATTAAAATAACACACAACGATTAAATAATTAAAAATGGGGTGTTACATGCTTCAAGTAAGGTCTCAAAGTATGATCACCACTAAATCTATCCTCAAATTGCTTCTTCACTTCTTCTTTTATTTCTTGAACGAATTCTAATGATACTCCCATGTTGTTCTCTACAGTCACTATTTCATTCCTTCTCATCCTTGCCCTCAAATTTGAGTGGAAGAATTTTGTATTATTGTCTCCTTCCTTCACCCATCTCTCCCTAGATTTCTGTCTGATCATCCCTTCCTTCAACTTTAGGTTTCTCCAAATTACCTCCTGCTGGTTCCTTCTTGTTTCTAACTCTTCAGTGGAAGGCTCTTCATCAAATTGCATCAATTGATCTTCCAAAATATTCATGGTAGATACTTCATTATCTACTTTTAAGTTAATCCATCCAAATACATTAATATTCCACCACCTTAGTCTTGCTCTCAGCATTTTCAGATTCTCTTTTAATACAAAAGCTCTACTACCCTTCACATTGAACTCATTCCACTCCTTGCTCACAAAATCCTTGAAATCCTTATGTTCCAGCCAGCCTCTGTGTACCTTAAAGACTTTAGGGCCCCAATTCATCCTACTAGCTTTCAGCCACACTGGTTTGTGGTCAGATACATCCCTCATTCCCATCTCTTGAGCAACAACACCCCAAGTTGTGACAAGATCTTCTGAGAGTAAGATCCTATCCAACCTACTACATGCCTTACCATTCGGTTTTAACCAAGTGAATAAGTTTCCAATCACCTGTATGTCCACCAACATCATACTCTTTATAAAACCACCGAACTCTTCCATTTCTACTCTTCTATAACTTGATTCCTTATCCCTCCTCTCCTCTCTATTCTTTATGGAGTAGAAATCACCTCCCACAACCCATTCCCCAACTTCAAGTCTATTTTTCCATCCTAACAATTCCTCACACATAATTCTCTTGTCGTTTAGATTACAAGAAGCATATACATTGATCAGATAGAGGATGTTACCTTGGAATGTTACCTTAACCCCCACATATCCTTTTCACGAGAAGCTAAAGATTGGGCAGATTGAGTTTTTCCTCCACATCGTTAATATTCCACCAGATCTTCCATCAGCATCTTTTTCCGTCCACTCAACCTCTTCACTTCCCCACAAACTTCTTACCATGCATTCCTCCATGTGTGTTATCTTTGTTTCTTGCAAAAACATGATATCTGGATTCTTCACCTTCAATGCTTGGCAGATTCTCCTTTTTTTAGAGAATTGCCACACCCCCGAATATTATATGTTCCTACTATCATGAGACCACTGTTTTTCTCTCCTCCAACCCTTCTCTTAACCTACTATCTCTTTTCCCCATATCCCTGATTGCAGCTGTAACACTCCAATTATTTTCATAATTTAATTTAATTAATTTAATTGAATTATGGGGAATTATTTGGAATTATGGAAGATTATGAGGAATTAAGCAATTGGGCTTGAGTTGTGGTTAGTAAGGAAGGGGGTGCATTGGTAGGCCCTATTACTAATTAAAATAATTTTATTTCATTTTTAATAAAATGGAAGGAGTTGTGGAATAGAGAAGGTTACAACATTTTGGAAAAGAGTCTGAACGTGAAAAGGGAGGAGGAGCGAAGAAGTGCGACAAGAGGAAGAGCGAAGAATCAACCTTCAGGTAAGGGGGGACTCTTCCGTTTATCTTCTATTATGGGGTTATAGGTAGTATGATAGAATTGATCATGTTAATCGTACCAATTGAGTTATGCTTAGGTTGTAGAAATGTTAGGTTTTGGGAGAATTGATTGGTAATGATTGTGTTGATCATGTATGGTGTTAATTGGATGATTTAAATGTATTATGATGTGTTATAATCTGTGTTTGTTTCACCGTATGCGAAATCTGGTTGGAATGGGATTGGTTTGGTAATGACTTGGTGAAGGAAGGGCAAAATCGCAGGCTGTTTTCTGCGATTCGGAGTTCTGGAAATCGCCAGTTCGCGCCGCGTCCAGTATTTGGCGCCGCGAACTGCTTGGCAGAAAGCCAGGAAGTTTGGTTGTGTTCAGTACGCGCCGCAAACCTTCGTTTGCACCGTGAAGGCGTAGTTCCTTCTCGTTCCGCGCCGCGAACCTTTGTTTGCGCCGCGAAGGCGTAGTTCCTATTCGTTCCGCGCCGCGAACTGTGTGTGGCGCCGCGTGCTGTTGGTTGTTTACGACAGGCCGTTTTGAAAAGTTTAAAAAGGTGTAACATTTGAACCGTAAGCCGAATTTTGGTGCCGTTTTGAGTATAGTGAAGCTAATCAAATAATTTATATAATAAAATGATGTTGTGGTTGTAACCGGTGTTTGTTATACAAATATGGTCGGTATAAAATATGTGTTTTACTATGGTTGAGGAATAACATGATTGTGTGTGGCTATTACTATTGTAATTGGTGGTTATGACATTTGGTCGATTTATGTGGGTGATGAGCATGTTATGGTTGATGCATGCATTCATAATCATTATGTGGCTGGTCCTTGACGATGGTGGATCAGTGGTAGCTAATTCCCATTGTGTGGAATTAGTGAGTGGGTGTTACCGTATCCTTGACGATGGTGGGTCGGTGAGTTGGGTTATCCCAGATTTTGGTACCAGATGCATGTAGTTGCATTGCATTAGGTTGTTTGTGCTATTATAACATGAATGGAAGTTTGTCCAATGTTATAATATGTGTTGATTGGTTGTTTGCTTACTGATTGAATGGTTTGAATCTGATCGTAACTGTGATTGGGTGAATGGCATGTGAAACGATATTTTATTATCTATATCTTATAACATTAGTTAAATGTGAATGAGACTCACCCTTACTGTTGTTATTTTTCAGATTGAGGAGTAGCTCTTGTACTTGGTGAGGATTAGCTCGTCAAGTAGTTCGTTAGAGTCAGTTGGGTCTGTGTCATGCTCTGGTTGTGTAACACTGGGGACGTTGTTTAGAGTTATTTGTGGAACTCTTTTATTTCAGTATTTTATTATGGCGGTGTTTTAAGCCTATGACTTTGGATGTTGCATTGTTCAGATGTTAAATATATTTCCGCTGTGTTGACATGACGATCTGAATGATATTTGAGTTTAACGTTCCTTTATATGGCATGACATGAGTATTATTTTAATCATATGGAAGTTGTAATACCCTTTTCATGTTTTACTCTGATTATTGTTTAATATTATGCGGGGTATTAGAAGGGTGTTACAATAGTGGTATCAGAGCATAGTCGGTCGTTAGAGTCAGAGTCTTAGTGTCGGTTAATCCCTCATATGCGATTAGTGTAAGATTGACACTGTCGATACTTCTTGTTCTAATAAATATTGTTTTATACTTAGCAGAAAAATGGCCGGAAGAGAAGGGAGAAACGACGACGCGATTGCTGAGGCTCTCGGTATGATTGCTGGTGTGTTAGGAGGGAATGCCAATGGAGCTGGTATTGGTGCTGACAGGCAGCTGGATAGTTTTCAGAGGAACAACCCTCCGTTGTTCAAAGGTACTCACGATCCCGAAGGCGCCCAGAAGTGGCTAAAGGAAATTGAAAGGATCTTCCGGGTGATTGATTGTGACGAAAATCTGAAGGTGAGATATGGTACTCACATGCTGTCTGAAGAAGCTGATGATTGGTGGATGGCTAGTAGGGACGAACTGCAAGCTGCAGGTGTAGCAATCACTTGGGCTGTGTTCAAGAGAGAATTCTTACGGAGGTACTTTCCTGAGGATGTTAGAGGCAGGAAAGAGATTGAATTTTTGGAGCTGACACAAGGTAACATGACCGTGCCAGAGTATGTGTCCAAGTTTGTTGAACTGGCAAAGTATTATGTCCACTACAATAATGATGAGGCTAGCGAGTTCTCGAAGTGTGTTAAGTTTGAAAATGGTCTCCGTGATGAGATTAAACAGGGTATCAGATACCAGAGGATTCGCAGGTTTGTCGATTTGGTTGACTGCAGCCGAATCTTTGAAGAGGACAATATTAAACTGAAGTCGTCACACTCTCGCGAGTTAGTCGACAGGAAAGGGAAAAAGCATGTGGATCGTGGTAAGCCATATGGTAAGGGTAACCAGAAAGCTGGAAGTTGGAAGAAACCTAGTGGGGGAGACTCTAGTGCCCCTATTAAGTGCTTCAAGTATGGAGAACCTGGACATCGCATTCACGAGTGCAAAAGTGAGGAAAATAAGTGCTATAGATGTGGAAAGGCAGGTCACATTGCTATCGAATGCAAAGGGAACACTGTAACTTGTTTCAACTGCGGGGAAGAAGGTCATATTAGTCCTAAGTGTCCTACACCGAGGAAGAATCAAGCTGGTGGTAAGGTATTCGCCTTATCTGGTTCAGAGACTACTCCAGAGGATCGGTTGATTAAAGGTACGTGTTTTATCCATGGCACTCCTTTAATTGCAATAATAGATACTGGAGCAACCCACTCGTTTATTTCATTGGATTGTGCTAAACGCCTGAATTTGGAAATATCTGATATTAATGGAAGTATGATCATTGACACTCCTGCGTCGGGTTCAGTGACTACTTCGTTTGCTTGTTTGAACTGTCCAATTGATATTTTTGGTAGAGAATTCGAAATGGATTTAGTGTGCCTTCCGTTGGAACAACTCGATGTTATCCTGGGCATGAATTGGTTGCAATTTAATCAGGTTCATATCAACTGTTTCACGAAGACGGTTATTTTTCCTGAAGATGTCAGTGTTGAGGATTTAGCAATGACGGCTAGACAAGTGGACGAAGCAATGAAGGAAGGGGCTGTTGTGTTTATGTTGATTGCATCCATGGAAGTGAAAAAGAAAGCGGTGAGTAGTGACTTATCGGTAGTATGTGAATTTCCAGAAGTTTTCCCAGAAGATGTAAGAGAATTACCGCCAGAGAGGGAGGTAGATTTTGCTATTGAATTAATTCCTGGAACTAGTCATGTGTCGATGGCACCTTATCGTATGTCGGCATCGGAATTGACTGAATTGAAGAGTCAATTGGAAGAGTTACTTGAGAAGAAATTTATTCGTCCTAGTGTCTCACCGTGGGGTGCACCGGTGTTACTAGTGAAGAAGAAAGAAGGCTCAATGAGGCTGTGTGTGGATTACAGGCAACTGAATAAAGTTACTATCAAGAATCGGTATCCATTGCCGAGGATTGATGATTTAATGGATCAACTGGTTGGTGCGAGCGTGTTCAGCAAAATTGACTTGAGGTCGGGATATCATCAGATTCAGGTAGAGACGGACGATATTCAGAAGACGGCATTTAGAACAAGGTATGGCCATTACGAATATACAGTGATGCCATTTGGAGTAACTAATGCGCCGGGGGTTTTCATGGAATATATGAATAGGATTTTTCATCCCTATCTCGACCAGTTCGTAGTAGTATTTATCGATGATATTTTAATATATTCTAAGAATGAAGAAGAGCATGCAGATCATCTTAGAGTGGTATTGGAACTATTGAAGGAAAATAAACTTTATGCAAAATTGTCAAAGTGTGAGTTCTGGTTAAATGAAGTAAGATTTCTTGGGCATATAATTTCTAAGAATTGTATTGCTGTTGACCCAACGAAAGTAGAAGCAGTGTCTCAGTGGGAAGCTCCGAAGTCAGTTTCCGAAATCCGTAGTTTCCTTGGTCTTGCGGGTTACTATAGAAAGTTCATTGAAGGTTTTTCAAATTTAGCGTTGTCGTTAACTAAGTTGACTAGGAAGGGTCAAGCCTTCGTCTGGGATTCGAAATGTGAAGAAGGATTCCAGAGTTGAAGAAGAGGTTAACTAGTGCGCCGATCTTGATTTTGCCGAGCCCGGCGAAATCTTTTGTTGTTTATTGTGACGCTTCATTGCTGGGATTAGGAGGTGTATTGATGCAGAATCAACAGGTAGTCGCTTATGCGTCGAGACAACTCAAAGTGCATGAGAGAAATTATCCGACTCATGACTTAGAGTTGGCGGTAGTGGTATTTGTGTTGAAATTGTGGAGGCATTATCTATATGGTTCAAGGTTTGAAGTATTTAGTGATCACAAGAGTTTGAAGTATCTCTTTGACCAAAAAGAGCTGAATATGAGACAGAGAAGATGGTTAGAGTTCCTCAAGGATTATGATTTTGGACTGAACTACCATCCGGGTAAAGCAAATGTTGTTGCCGATGCATTGAGTAGGAAGTCCCTGCATATGTCTATGCTTATGGTGAGAGAATTGGATTTAATCGAGCAATTCCGAGATTTGAGTTTAGTATGTGAAGACACTCCTACCAGTGTTAAATTGGGTATGCTGAAGCTGACTAGTGGTATTCTTGAGGAAATCCGAGAGGGTCAGAAGACTGATGTAGAGTTGGTTGATAAGTTGACTCTGATTAACCAAGATAAAGGAGGTGAATTCAGAATCGACGAGAATGGTATAATGAGGTTTGGTAATCGTGTTTGTGTTCCTGATATTGCCGAATTGAGAAGAAGCATTCTTGAGGAGGGACATCGTAGCGGATTGAGTATTCATCCTGGTGCTACCAAGATGTATCATGACTTAAAGAAGCTGTTTTGGTGGCCTGGAATGAAAAAGGAGATAGCTGAATTTGTCTATGCTTGTTTGACTTGCCAGAAGTCGAAGATTGAGCATCAGAAACCGTATGGAGCTATGCAACCGTTATTTATTCCGGAATGGAAGTGGGATAGTATATCTATGGATTTTGTTTCAGGTTTGCCGAGGACGGTGAAGAATTGTGAAGCTATTTGGGTTATTGTGGACAGGTTGACAAAGTCTGCTCACTTTATACCAATGAGAATGGATTACCCGATGGAGAAGCTGGCTCAATTGTATATTGAGAAGATAGTGAGTTTACATGGTATTCCTTCGAGTATCGTGTCAGATAGAGATCCAAGGTTTACATCCAGATTCTGGGAAGGTTTGCAGAAGGCTTTGGGTACTAAGCTGAGATTGAGTTCTGCTTATCATCCACAGACGGATGGACAGACGGAAAGAACTATTCAATCACTAAAAGATTTGTTGCTTGCTTGTGTGTTGGAAAAAGGCGGTGCTTGGGATAGTTATCTACCCTTGATCGAATTTACTTACAATAATAGTTTTCACTCGAGTATTGATATGGCTCCGTTTGAAGCTTTGTATGGTCGGAGGTGTAGGACGCCCTTATGTTGGTATGAATCTGGCGAAAGTGCTGTGATTGGGCCGGAAATTGTTCAGGAGACGACAGAAAAGATTAAGATGATTCAGGAGAAGATGAAGACTTCTGAGAGTCGTCAGAAGAGTTATCATGACAAAAGAAGAAGGACACTTGAATTTCAAGAAGGAGATCATGTGTTCTTGAGGGAGACTCCTACGACTGGTGTTGGTAGAGCACTGAAATCAAGGAAGTTGACTCCGCATTTCATTGGTCCGTTTCAGATTATGGAGAGGGTTGGAGAAGTGGCGTATCTATCGCGTTGCCACCGACGCTTGCGAATTTGCATGATGTATTCCATGTGTCGCAGTTGAGGAAATACATTGCTGATCCATCTCATGTGATCCAAGTCGATGATGTACAGGTGAAGGATAACATGACAGTTGAAGCTTTGCCTATGAGGATTGAAGATCGAAGGCTGAAACAATTGCGTGGCAAAGAGATAGCACTGGTCAAAGTAGCTTGGGGAGGACCAGCAGGTGGGAATGTGACTTGGGAACTGGAAAGTCAGATGAAGGATTCCTATCCAGAGTTATTTGCCTAAGGTATGTTTTCAAGGACGAAAACTATTTAGTGGGGGAGAGTTGTAACACTCCAATTATTTTCATAATTTAATTTAATTAATTTAATTGAATTATGGGGAATTATTTGGAATTATGGAAGATTATGAGGAATTAAGCATTTGGGCTTGAGTTGTGGTTAGTAAGGAAGGGGGTGCATTGGTAGGCCCTATTACTAATTAAAATAATTTTATTTCATTTTTAATAAAATGGAAGGAGTTGTGGAATAGAGAAGGTTACAGCATTTTGGAAAAGAGTCTGAACGTGAAAAGGGAAGAGGAGCGGAGAAGTGCGACAAGAGGAAGAGCGAAGAATCAACCTTCAGGTAAGGGGGGACTCTTCCGTTTATCTTCTATTATGGGGTTATAGGTAGTATGATAGAATTGATCATGTTAATCGTACCAATTAAGTTATGCTTAGGTTGTAGAAATGTTAGGTTTTGGGAGAATTGATTGGTAATGATTGTGTTGATCATGTATGGTGTTAATTGGATGATTTAAATGTATTATGATGTGTTATAATCTGTGTTTGTTTCACCGTATGCGAAATCTGGTTGGAATGGGATTGGTTTGGTAATGACTTGGTGAAGGAAGGGCAAAATCGCAGGCTATTTTCTGCGATTCGGAGTTCTGGAAATCGCCAGTTCGCGCCGCGTCCAGTAGTTGGCGCCGCGAACTGCTTGGCAGAAAGCCAGGAAGTTTGGTTGTGTTCAGTACGCGCCGCGAACCTTCGTTTGCGCCACGAAGGCGTAGTTCCTTCTCGTTCCGCGCCGCGAACCTTTGTTTGCGCCGCGAAGGCGTAGTTCCTATTCGTTCCGCGCCGCGTGCTGTTGGTTGTTTGCGACAGGCCGTTTTGAAAAGTTTAAAGAGGTGTAACATTTGAACCGTAAGCCGGATTTTGGTGCCGTTTCGAGTATAGTGAAGCTAATCAAATAATTTATATAATAAAATGATGTTGTGGTTGTAACCGGTGTTTGTTATACAAGTATGGTCGGTATAAAATATGTGTTTTACTATGGTTGAGGAATAACATGATTGTGTGTGGTTATTACTATTGTAATTGATGGTTATGACATTTGGTCGATTTATGTGGGTGATGAGCATGTTATGGTTGATGCATGCATTCATAATCATTATGTGGCTGGTCCTTGACGATGGTGGATCAGTGGTAGCTAATTCCCATTGTGTGGAATTAGTGAGTGGGTGTTACCGTATCCTTGACGATGGTGGGTCGGTGAGTTGGGTTATCCCAGATTTTGGTACCACATGCATGTAGTTGCATTGCATTAGGCTGTTTGTGCTATTATAACTTGAATGGAAGTTTGTCCAATGTTATAATATGTGTTGATTGGTTGTTTGCTTACTGATTGTATGGTTTGAATCTGATCGTAACTGTGATTGGGTGAATGGCATGTGAAACGATATTTTATTATCTATATCTTATAACATTAGTTAAATGTGAATGAGACTCACCCTTAGTGTTGTTATTTTTCAGATTGAGGAGTAGCTCTTGTACTTGGTGAGGATTAGCTCGTCAAGTAGTTCGTTAGAGTCAGTTGGGTCTGTGTCATGCTCTGGTCGTGTAACACTGGGGACGTTGTTTAGAGTTATTTGTGGAACTCTTTTATTTCAGTATTTTATTATGGTGGTGTTTTAAGCCTATGACTTTGGATGTTGCATTGTTCAGATGTTAAATATATTTCCGTTGTGTTGACATAACGATCTGAATGATATTTGAGTTTAACGTTCCTTTTTATGGCATGACATGAGTATTATTTTAATCATATGGAAGTTGTAATGCCCTTTTCATGTTTTACTATGATTATTGTTTAATATTATGCGGGGTATTAGAAGGGTGTTACAGCAGCTTCATAGACCTCATCATCTTCAACCCCCTCAACCCCAATCTCCTTAATTGATTTCCATACCTTCCGTGGTACACTTTCTAATGCCTTCCACACCCTAAAATTTCCTCTTTGGATACAAGAGTCTGATATTGACTCATTCGACACTATTTGTAGCTCATTAGTTTGTATTGGCTTGTATTTCACTAGGCCGTCACCATTTGCATTTGAGGGGCCACACTCCAAGTATCGGTTAGGTTCAGAATTGATTTGGGCTTGTATTAGCGCAACGAAATACGAAGGGGCATAGGGAATTACCAAAGAGTCATAAATGTTTACCATCTCCTTCTTTCTCCTCTGGATGTTTTTGGTCACTGGCCCTCTAGATCCTCTAAGGCCCAAACTTGAGTTAGAAATATAGTCCACAGTACCACCACCTTGGCCCAAATTATTATCCCCCTGATCCACCAAGGCCCTTACACTGGCATTGCCTTCCACGTGACTACATATGTTTGACTTTTGGATATAGCCTGTTCCGTCACATTCAGCATTAATTGTTGACTTGCCCTTGATTTTAGATGCTTCTATACCTGTGACAGCCTCATCGAAACACCCCTTTTTGCTTCTTTCGACGTCTGACTCCGCCACCATGCTACCCTCTACTTCTGAGCAAGCTATGTTTGTACCATCACCCCCATTATGCAACCTATCTTGTACGTCACTTTCCTTCCAACTAAAGCCTTCACCGTTGCTATTTCCAACACCACCACTCTCCGACCACGCTCCACCAACTTCATCTTCGTCCTCCATGGATGAATCCTCCGATGACACCATATCACTACTACGATACGGCATAACTATTCTTCCAGGACCATGCATATCCTCTACGACTTTGATGCAGTATACATGGTCATTGATTTCTACATTAATTGCTTTGTTTAACACCATTGATGATTTTGACTTTCATATTTTTCTTATTGATTCTTCTCTAACCTAAATCCTAATCAACTCTTTCATTTTGGTTTGCAAAATATAATATTGTTATCCACTCTAATTAATTTTTAATATTATGTTTTTTAATCATTTTTTTATATCATAAACATTAATGACTTAATTTTTTATTTATCATGTTCTGCTTTATCATTTTTTACCTTATATTTTTATAATTATCTTATTTTTACTATTTTAATCAATATTTTATCATTACATAAAAATTGAGATATTTAATTTATAATATTTGTTTTCTATATTTGAATCTGATTAAATCTTATAAATGGACCAAATTATTGATTTTTTAAAAAATAATTTTAAAAGATATAATATATTAACTACAATTAAGAATAATCTTATTACACATCAAATATGATTCATAAAATTTAAATTTAAATTAAAATTAATGATAAAATATGAATTTATGTTTGCACATATTTTTCTCCATTTTATCTCACAACCCCTTTGCATTATTATAGTCATGATATAACAAGCAATCCTCTTTCACGTGATGATGTAGAGTAAGTACACTATAATATTTTGATGTGTCAACATTAGTAAAATTTATGGAAGACAAGAGATTAGAACTAACAAGAAGTGTTTTTCATATATATATATATATATATATATATATATATATATATATATATATATATATATATATATATATATATATATATATATATATATATATATATTTCAAAAGTTATTATTACATTTACCAAAGTTATTTGAAATAGATTATTTCAATATTGTCAGTCCCGAGTTACCAAATTTCTTGCTTTTAAAAAGAAAATTCATGCTTTCACAATGAAATTAATTTTTGTTTTGGAATTAGTTTTAGTGTATAAAGTGGTCAAGCAAAGATATATTTATTTTTTACAAACCTTTTTTAACATAAATATTTAATAATTATATTCTATAATTTAATTTATCGTAATCTTGACTTAATTTTAGTATTTTATAAAAGAAATTGTTTTTCAATAGGATTTATTTATACATGAATAAGAAAACAAATAACAAATAAAGTAATAAAATTGCAATCTTTTCAAAATAATCACTTATTTGATTTTATTATTTTGAACTTAATAGGGGCTTATGATATGGAGGTGAAAGTATATTGTGTATCATATTAATAAAATCCCTTAAATGCTTTATAATAAATAATATGTTATAAACATTTACACTAGTGGATGTCCATCCCTCTTCTTATTCTTCATCTTCCTATTCCACTTTAATGTACATAATTTTTTACCTCCCCTGGATCCTATAAATAAGACCCATATTACAATGTAAAGTTCACCCTTGAGAAGAATATAATACTATGTTGCTTGTTCTCTTCTCTTCCTATCTTTTGATCTGCATATAGTTTCATTTAGTTTATAATACGTTATCAGCACGACGCTCTCAGGTATGATTTGGAGGAGATCATTGTTTTTATTTATTTATGATATTCAATAAATATAATCATATTAGGACATTTAAAATTTTGTAATTTTATTGTTCAATGATTTTATTGTAATTTTATGGTTAAAATTATGTAATTTTATTGTAATTTTATTTGTCATAGAATTGATGTATGTTTAAGAATATTATATATAAAAAAAAATTCAGGTAGCAACTCAACTTTAAGTAAGATGGGTTGATGTTGTTGAGGTTGTGGATAACACATGTGGCTTTACAATGATTCCAATTTTAATGGATAGTGCATAAATAAATTTAATTGTGTCAAAGGATTAAAAGGTGGATTTGGCTTAAAGCATGAAAGAATTATTTTTGTTTATTCGGTGGAATTGAATTAGAGAAAGAAGAAATAAATTTTTGCATCCCAGAAGGATGGTTTTAATTTTAACTCATCCCAGAAGGATGGTTATAATTTTTAGATCATTGTTTGTAACAAAAGCAAAGCATCCCTGAAGGATAGCGAAATAACATTGTATAGTTCATGAAGAACTCATAATGCTTTATTTATTTATTTTATTTTATTGTATATGTAAGATGTATTTTGTCACTAAATTGATATTTTTTTATAAAAAAAAAAACAGATAATTTTAAGACTAATGTGACAATCTAGTTTACTATTGTGTTATTTCTAAATATTAGAATTTACAAAAGTATTATTTTAAATATTAATATTTAATATTGCCTTTATGATAATTATGTCATTATAATATTTTTATTTCTTTTATTTTTATGATAGAACTACTAAGTATGTCAAATCTTACAAAATTGGATTTTGGGGCTCTTGATATTTCGGGAAAGAACTATTTGACATGGGCCCTAGACGCCCAAATTCATTTAAGCGCAGAAGGTCACGGTGACACTATTAAAGAAGGAAATAAATCATCTGATCAACAAAAGGCAAAAGCCATGATATTCCTTCGTCGTCACCTTCACGAGGATCTTAAAAATGAGTATCTTACCGTAACTGACCCACATGTCTTGTGGAAAAATTTGAAAGATAGATATGATCATCAAAAAACGGTTATCCTACCAAAAGCTCGATATGAATGGATGCATTTACGTTTGCAGCATTTTAAAAGTGTAAGTGATTATAATTCTGCAATGTTTAGAATAACTTCTAAGTTATTATTATGTGGAGAAAAAGTAACTGATGAAGATATGCTAGAAAAAACATTTTCCACTTTTCATGCATCCAATGTTCTCCTGCAGCAGCAGTGTCGAGAAAAGGGGTTTATTAAATATTCTGACCTGATATCTTGTCTTCTTGTGGCTGAGCAAAATAATGAACTATTGATGAAAAATCACGAGGCCCGTCCCACTGGTACAACTCCATTCCCAGAAGTGAATGTGGCAGGGCACGACCACTATAGGAAAAATCGTGGTCGCGGTCGTGCATACGCACGTGGTCGTGGTCGTAATTATGCTCATGGTCTTGGTTTTGATCGTGGTCGCAATGGGAATCATAAAAACACATATTTCCACCCGAAGTGGAAAAATGTTGAAAAAAATGAAAAAGAGGGTCAGAGTAGCAAAACAAATGAAAATATTTGCTATCGTTGTGGAGGAAAAGGTCATTGGAGTCGCACTTGTCGTACTCCAAAACACCTTGTTGATCTTTAACAAAAATCACTGAAAAATAAAAAGGAAAGGATCGAGACTCACTTTGCTAATGAAGATGATGATCCAGATTACGGTAATATGGATGTTACCCATTTAGATATTGGTGACTTCTTTGCTGATCCAGATGGAAAAATTGATCACCTTATTGGAGATGGAAGCGTCAAGAAATAAAATTTGTGGAAGTTTTCTTTTTATGTTTTATGGATGTTTGAATTTTATTTTCTAATAATAATAAAGTGTATTTTCTACTTGTTTGTTTACATAATTTACTATTTAAATAATTTGTGTTTTTAATGTGCGCTTATAACTTATTGTTAAAAAAAAATTATTATTGTTCTTAGAATGAATATGGACGCTAGCTCTAGTAATGAAGATATGTGCCTTGCTGACAGTGCAACAACCCACACAATTCTCAAGCATAAAAGATATTTCTCTAATTTAGTGAATCGAAAAACTGATGTCAGTACTATTTCTGGCACCTCAAAAATAATTGAAGGCTCCGGAAGAGCCCATATGTTGTTACGTGGTGGAACAATATTGCACATTGATAATGCATTATATTTCCCCAAGTCCCATAGAAATTTATTAAGTTTCAAAGATATAATATATTAACTACAATTAAGAATAATCTTATTACACATCAAATATGATTCATAAAATTTAAATTTAAATTAAAATTAATGATAAAATATGAATTTATGTTTGCACATATTTTTCTCTATTTTATCTCACAACCTCTTTGCATTATTATAGTCATGATATAACAAGCAATCCTCTTTCACGTGATGCTGTAGAGTAGGTACACTATAATATTTTGATGTATCAACATTAGTAAAATTTATGGAAGATAAGAGGTTAGAACTAACAAGAAGTGTTTTCCATATATATATATATATATATATATATATATATATATATATATATATATATATATATATATATATATATATATATATATATATATATATATATATATATATATATATATATATATATATATATATATATATATATATATATATATATATATATATATATTTCAAAAGTTATTATTACATTTACCAAAGTTATTTGAAATAGATTATTTCAATATTGTCTAGCCCCGAGTTACCAAATTTCTTGCTTTTCAAAAGAAAAATAATATATAAGAAAATTCATGCTTTCACAATGAAATTAATTTTTGTTTTGGAATTAGTTTTAGTGTATAAAGTGGTCATGCAAAGATATATTTATTTTTTACAAACCTTTTTTAACATAAATATTTAATAATTATATTCTATAATTTAATTTATTGTAATCTTGACTTAATTTTAGTATTTTATAAAAGAAATTGTTTTTCAATAGGATTTATTTATACATGAATAAGAAAACAAATAACAAATAAAGTAATAAAATTGCAATCTTTTCAAAATAATCACTTATTTGATTTTATTATTTTGAACTTAATAGGGGCTTATGATATGGAGGTGAAAGTATATTGTGTATCATATTAATAAAATCTCTTAAATGCTTTATAATAAATAATAGGCTAAATTATAGTTTTGGTCCCCCTATTTTAGGTTTTTCACAATTTTGGTCCCCCTATTTTCTTTTTAAACAGTTTTGGTCCCCCATTCCAATTTTGTCCATGAACAGTGCATGAACAGTACATGTCCGTACATGAACAGTTGCATCAAAATTGGGATGGGGGACCAAAACTGTTTAAAAAGAAAATAGGGGGACCAAAATCGTGGAAAACCCAAAACAGAGGGACCAAAACTGTATTTTAGCCTAAATAAAAATTAATATAAAAAATTTTATTGACATTGTTATTGTTGACATATATGTCACGCGTGAATCTATGGACCTGACCCCGTACCGTGTCAGACTCCCTTCACTTCAAGTCACCCATTATCTCCTCTTTACACCCTACCCCACTTTTCAAAATAATTTCATAATTTTTTTTAATCCCACACGACTTCCAAAGTCTGTACCACTCCACTCACATATCCATTCAACTCTCTATTCTAACACCAAACCTTTATTATTGTGTCAAATTTTCTAAGATGTCGTATGTCTATCATTAAAATTTATTACATGTATCACATTAAAATTTTATTATAATCAGGGTAGATTTTTTGAGACAAAAGCTCCATTGAACATAAAAAAATAATGACATTTCTTTAATAAAAATCTTTTAAAATTATAATAAAAAATGTTGCATTTAGAAAAAAAATTAATAGTGCTATAAGAACGTGCATTTCTTATTTATATTTATTTATATGTTATAACTATTAACAAATAAATTTAGACTTTGCACACTATATTTGTTATATTTGTTATATGACATTCAAAATCAAATTTTAATATAAAAAATTTATGCAAGTTGTTTATAAGTTAAATTTGACTTCAAATATTTTTCAATTTATATGTTAAAATACTATTGTGAATCTAAATGTATTAATTATATTTATATCTAAAAGAAAAATAATATTTATATTTGAAAAATATATTGTCAATCTAAATGGTAATTGAAATTATCCTCAATGAATACTCGCAAAATTTATCCATAACTGGTAGTGCAACACCCCATACATAATTGACTAGTATATTATGCATGAAACGTTAAAATTGATATTGAGTACATACAAAAGGCAAAGTTACAAGATGATCCATATAAAATACAGGATGAAATTCTACTAAGAATTTTAAAACATGTGTCTTCAATGGATCTACACAGCGGAATATGGATTAGACGAGGTCTTCGAGCCATCACCACTTTTGTTCTTCAATCCAAACCTGCTACCAATCAGACACTTCTATACTGCACCTGGAAAAAAAGATGATTGGGGTGAGATTACTAAATCTCAGTGAGTCCTCCTATCTTACGGGTTCGATTGGTTCTACAGGGAACATGCAATCAATCAGATTCACCAAGAATCCAGGTTTACCTCACGGCTGGGTACAAATACACAGCAAGGGAAGTATCACCATTGATAGTCCCATGACTAACCAATGAGATAGTAACAAATACACAAATAATACACAATATGTTGACCCGTACCTGCGTACGAGGAATCCAAGAGTAAGTTACAGCCCGCTCATTAGGCTACACAATCCACACCTTCGGTAAGTTACACCCGTACATTGCATCAAGAGACTTGCACATGCACACCGCAAGACTAATCGCATTCACTTCCTAAATGGATTCCATCCGAGATGAGTTACAGCCGCGACATTTCCTAAGTGGCGTCCGACCCCATCATTGTCTATACACCGATGTGTTAACGGCTAGTGCAAATACACCATCTTGACAGTACGAGCCCACCGAGCGAAAGCCTAGTGACCTTGCCTATGTGGCATTCCTAGAGGTGAATCGAAGGTAATGTTGCCTACATGGCGTTACCTCTCCATCATACCAAGCACGCAGATGTATTAACGACTAGTGGAGAAACACCCTATAAGACCTCTACATGCACATCGCAATGGTAACTCAGGTGTGTAGAACATACCGAGAACGCCAATGTGTTAAGGGCTAGTGGAGAAACACCCTGAAAGACCTCCACATGCACATTGCAACGGTATCAAGTGTTCTTGCGGTTTACCCCCTAATAGCCTAGGCCTACTCCGATTCTAGCACATATCACAACTCATGCGCGTAAAGCCATACCAAACAAACAACTCCGAATGTTCAACCGGAACAACAGAAATCTAGCATTGATCATAACATGACCATTCCATTGGTACAATGCATACTCGGTATTAAACACATATTCCAACTCACAAGTGCATCAGTAAAGTATATTTAAGATACACATATACAATCTAACACGATACTACATGTTCGTTCCATAGTTGCAAGGTCGGCTTGCTATGATATTTACTCACAATTGATTTCACATTATCTCACATAATAGCATGTATCCTATGCATATACTTGTGAAAGAACAATTAAATAATTACACGTGATATTCTACCCATCATGTAACACCCCATACATACATTGCCTAGGATATACGTATATGGCATTAAAATGGTAATCGAAAATCATAAACATAAGCAGCGAAGTAGATATTGTTATTAGTACAAATACAAGCCCAAACTGTCATGGCCAAAAAATACAAGAGTTCCCAATGAGTACTAATACATATCCATAATACAAAAGATGATATCACAAAAGGTTATGAACTATAGAAGAGCATATCGCCAAGAAACACCATCTCAAAGCTAAGCCATCTTACCCTTTCCACGATCCTGCCTCGAGCTACTTGTAAAAGAATAATTGGAATGGGGTGAGATTACTAAATCTTAATGAGTCCTCCTATCTTACGGGTTCGATCGGTTCTACAGAAAACATGCAATCAATCAGATTCACCGAGAATCCGGGTTTACCTCACGGCTGGGTACAAATACACAGCAAGGGCAATATCACCATTGGTAGTCCCATGACTAACCAATGAGATAGTAACAAATACACATATAATACACAATATGTTGACCCGTACCCGCGTACGAGGAATCCAAGAGTAAGTTACAACCTGCTCATTAGGCTACGCAATCCACACCCTCGGTGAGTTACACCCGTACATCGCATCAAGAGACTTGCACATGCACACCGCAAGACTAATCGGATTCACTTCCTAAATAGATTCCATCTGAGATGAGTTACAGCCGCGACATTGCCTAAGTGGCGTCCAACCCCATCATTGTCTATACGCTGATGTGTTAACGGCTAGTGCAAATACGCCATCTTGACAGTACGAGCCCACCGGGCGAAAGCCTAGTGACCTTGCCTACGTGGCATCCCTAGAGGTGAATCGAAGGTAATGTTGCCTACATGGCGTTACCTCTCCATCATACCAAGCACGCATATGTATTAACGACTAGTGGAGAAACGCCCTATAAGACCTCTACATGCACATCGCAATGGTAACTCAGGTGTGTAGAACATACCGAGAACGCCAATGTGTTAACGGCTAGTGGAGAAACGCCCTGAAAGACCTCCACATGCACATTGCAACGGTATCAAGTGTTCTTGCGGTTTACCCCCCAATAGCCTAGGCCTAATCCTATTCTAGCATATATCACAACTCATGCGCGTAAAGCCATACCAAACAAACAACTCCGAATGTTCAACCGGAACAACAGAAATCTAGCATTGATCACAACATGACCATTCCATTGGTACAATACATACTCAGTATTAAACACATATTCCAACTCACAAGTGCAACAGCAAAGTATATTTAAGATACACATATACAATCTAACACGATACTACATGTTCGTTCCATAGTTGCAAGGTCGGCTTGCTATGAGATTTACTCACAATTGATTTCACATTATCTCACATAATAGCATGTATCCTATGCATATACTTGTGAAAGAACAATTAAAGAATTACACGTGACATTCTACCCATCATGTAACACCTCATACATACATCGCCTAGGATATACGTATATGGCATTAAAATGGTAATCGAAAATCATAAACATAAGCAGCGAAGTAGATATTGTTATTAGTACAAATACAAGCCCAAACTGTCATTGCCAAAAAATACAAGAGTTCCCAATGAGTACTAATACATATCCATAATAAAAAAGATGATAGCACAAAAGGTTATGAACTATAGAAGAGCATATCGCCAAGAAACACCATCTCAAAGCTAAGCCATCTTACCCTTTCCACGATCCTGCTTCGAGCTACCTGTAAAAGAATAATTGGAATGGGGTGAGATTACTAAATCTCAGTGAGTCTCCCTATCTTACGGGTTGGCTCATTTCTACAAGGAACATGCAATAAGAACAAATTCACCGAGAATCCAGGTTACCTCACGGCCAGGTGCAAATACAAACAAGGAAACACCACGATTGGAAGTCCCATGACTATCCAATGAGGTAATAACAGTAAGTACATAGCCAAAACCATCGTATGCAAACCCGTACCCGTGTACGAGGAATCCAGAAGTAAGTTACAGCCCGCTTGTTAGGCTACGCAATCCACACCCTCTGTGAGTTACACCCGTGTATCACATCAAGAGACTTGTACCGGCGCACTGCACGATGGGACAAATGAGTCTTAAGTGGCACCCCATTCGCGACGAGTTACAGCGGTGACATTGCCTACGTGGCATCACGGCCCCGTCAATCATCAAAATGCATGTGTGAGGGACCCATCCAGCTCAATACAAAAATGCCATCTTGACAACACGAGCCCACCGGATGAAAGCCTAGTGATCTTGCCTACGTGGCATCACTAGACGTGAATCAAAAGTAATGTTGCCTACGTGGCATTACTTCTCCACCATACCAAGCAGGCTAATGTGTACCACAAGTGTGGAAGTGCCCCCTACGGCCCTCACAAGCACATCTCAATGGTAGCTCAGGTGTGTAGAACATACCGAGAACGCTGATGTGTACTACAAGCGGGAAGTGCCCCGCATTCCTTCACAAGCACATCGCAACGGTATCAAGTGTTCTATGCGATTTACCCCCCTAATAGCTTAGGCCCACTCCGATTCAAGCATACCACAACACAATCAGGCCATACAGGCAAAGTATCTCCAAACGTTCAACCAAAACGAACGAGAATAACAAAGATCACATCATAACATAATCCACATAATTGTATTTCTTAAGCATAGATGCTTACAAGTAGGATAGTGATCATATCATAGTCTCGTACACTTAAAACATATACCAACATGTCATACAAGTCATAAGAGGCCTTCGATTCTGACACAAAACAAAACTGCACTCATAGGGGAGAAATACCAATTCTACAACAGAGTAGTTCGCTACAGCGAACTCAAACAGAAGCAAACCTTTTTCCAAACAGATGAGTTCGCTACATCAAACTGCCAGTGAAGCCCCGATTCACTAAAGCAAATGGTAGCGAGCTCCAGCGAATAAATCAAGTCAACTCCCAGACTTATTTGCTACTCAATTCGCTACAGTGAACCATTCGCTACAGCGAATGAAAGTTCGCTACAGCAAACTCTGCTAAACCCTGGAAAATCAGAAAGCGTATTTGGGGTCCCCAAGCCTTAAACTCCACATGCATTCAATCTTGATCGATTAACGAGGTGTAGTAATCATATTTATAACAACTATTACAAAAATGGAGGGATAATCATGCATTAGTAAGGATTGTTGAAGCATTTACTCTCAAAACCCTTAACCCCAACATAGTATCAAACCCTTAAGAACACCCCAAGTCTCTATCTATGAGACTCACCTTGAAGCTTGGAGAAGAGAGTTGCGAAAATGAGAAGTAGATGATGAAGATTGTTGAATCAATGGTGCATGCAAGGTTAGAGATGAAGTTGTGATGTGGTGCTTCTCTTCTTTCCTCTCCTTTCACGTTTCTTTCTCCCTTCCTCTCTACAATTCTATTTTGGCTCTAAGATGATCAATACAACCCATGCCAAACAATGTCTTAGTTCTATTTAAGTGGACAAAGGCCATAATACCCCTCATGTATTTAGTTTATTTATCAAAACATACATACATCATAGGTATAATATAACTTTAAAAGTCCTCCACTAATTAAATAAGTAGTAGACTCTTAAGGAATATTAATACCGGGTATTACATTCTCCCCCTCTTAAATAGAATTCTTCCTTGAATTTTAAAAAAACTTACGAGAGTAGGTGAGGATACAACTCCCGTATCTCTAATTCGAGCTCCCAAGTAGCTTCGTCAGGACGCGACTCTTCCCACATCACTTCACAAGAGGTATCTCCTTACTTCTCAATGACTTGTTAGCGTATTCTAGGATACGACACGGTTGTGTTTGGAAAGAAAGATCTGGTTCCACTTCTATTGTATCTGGTAGAATATGACGAAACGAATCTGGCACAAACTTCCGCAACTGAGACACATGGAATACGTCATGCAGCCCGGATAGTGATGGAGGCAACGCTAACTGGTATGCGACTTCACCTATCCGTCTCATCATTTGATAAGGTCCTACGTATCTCGGGCTAAGCTTGCGCTTCTTGTCTCAGATCATCTTGACCTTCTCTGTTTTCTATTGAATTATCTTCGGTCCAAGAATTCCCTTTTCACCAACTTCATACCAACACAAGGGTGATTGACACTTCCTGTTGTACAAGGCTTCGTATGGAGCCATCTCGATACTCACGTGATAACTGTTGTTATACGCAAATTCTATCGAAGGTAAGTTATCCTTCCAACTTCCACCACTTTCCAAAACACATGCCCTTAACATATCTCTATGGTCTGGATAGTCCTTTCAGTTTGCCTATCCGTCTGAGGGTGATTAGAAGTGCTCATGTTCAGACCCGTACCCATCTCTTGATGAAAAGCTCTCCAAAATCGGGAAGTAAACTTCGAATCTCTATCCAACATAATGATAGAAGGTACACCGTGCGATCTCACAATTTTTGCCACAAAAAGCCTCACAAGGTGAGAAACCTTATGAGTTGTCTTAACCGGTAAGAAATGCGCGGACTTAGTCAAATGGTCCACTATCACCCAAATCGAGTCATGCCCACCTAATACCCGTGGTAGTCCCACAATGAAGTCCATGGATATACTGTCCCACTTCCAAACAGGAATATCTAATGGCTGCAACATACCACCTGGTCTTTGGTGTTTTATCTTCACTTGTTGACATATCATGCACTGTTCCACGTAACTGGCTACATCTCTCTTCATACCGGGCTACCAGAAAATCCCTTTCAAGTCCTGATACATCTTGGTCGATCCAGAATTAATGGTGAATTTGCTCTTGTGGGCCCCGTCCAAGATTAACCTCTTTAACTCTGCGTCATTTGGCACTCACATCCTTTGTCCAAAAAGAATGAGTCCATCAGATGTACGAATGAAATCCGGGATATTTGCCTTAGCTTGCAACTCTACATCATTCCAATGTGCTTGACGGATTCTTTCTCGCAATTCGTTCTTAATACACAAGTTACTAATCAAAACACCCGTTGGTGCCCACTCCAATTGCAAATTCAGATTTCTAAACTTCTCCATAAGACCAAACTCCGACATCATCAGTTCTGCAACTTTAATGTCATTCCTACTCAAAGCATCTGCTACTCTATTAGCTTAACTGGGATGATACTTAAGATCAGAGTCAAAGTCCTTAAGATACTCCATCCATCTCCTCTGACGCATATTAAGTTCTTTCTGATCAAAGAGATACTTCAGACTCTTATGATCACTGAACATCTCGAAGTGAACTCCATACAAATAATGTCGCCACACCTTGAGCGCGAATGTCGATACCCCAAAATTTGCCCACCTCATTTCATTCACAATGATTCAAAGCTCAAGAGTTTCATCAAGGCATTCTCTAAACAAGGATCTCCTAAAGCTAGGGTTTGGTACCTTCCTGAGGAAATTAACAAAATAAGGTCTCCAATGAAGTTCCCCATGGTTCATTATGTTTCAAGGAACCTCCATTTCAAAGATCAAGGTTCAATTCCAAAGTTTGCTCATTCAATGGCTCAGATGATCCATAGTCGACTAGGTCAACCTAAAAGTCAACCATGGTCAAAGTACAGTTAGGGATGGCAAACAGACCCAAACCCGCGGGGCCCACCCGCACCCGAACCCGAGTCAACGGATGAAAACCCGAGTTGACTGGGTTTGGGTTCGGGTTCGGGTGCCACCCGATATTTCGGGTGCGGGTTTGGGTAGCGTGAAACCCGCGCCCGAAACCCAAAATCACACCCGAATATATATATATATATATATATTTTATGGAAAGTTGTAAGAAAATTGTAGGAAAAATATATTTTATGTATTTTGTTGCGGGTTTGGGTTTGGGTGAAAAAACCCGAACACAACGGGTGTGGGCGTGGGTGTTATTTTGTCACCCGAATAGCTTTTGGGTTTGGGTTCGGGTTCGGGTGGTAATTTCGGGTGCGGGTTCGGGTAGTATAAAACCCGCACCCGCGGGCACCCGTTGCCATCCCTAAGTACAGTCAAAGCTCCTGACTTTTGGTCAACATCAAGTATGGGAGATTATATCCATCATTTGATCAAGGGTTGATCATGAGTCATCAATAGAAACTCAGAAATGAACAAATGCAAAAAGGTTCAAATTAGGGTTTCTTTAGGAGAAAGTCAACTCAACTTTGACTGGCCATAACTTTCACATAGAACATCAGAAATTCCTCACTCAAAGTCTATTTGGAAGGAAATTGGATTCTTTACAACTTTGTCTCTCACAAGCCAAGGCCAAAAATGCTTCATTTGGGAGATATAATACAAAAGATTATAGGTCCTTTTCAAAAGTCAACTAAAGACAGTTTTTTGTCAAAGGACATATCATCAAGATAAAATCTCCAAATGAAAAATATTTTCCAAAGTGGCTTATATAGGACATCCTGAGGTTTCCAAAAAGTCCTATAACTCCTTCATAGCTTAAAAATTGAGGGAGATATGCTTTGTCAAAGTTGGGTAATTTTGGAGGCAAAATGTGAAATAAAAGAGGTTCAAATTGGAATTTTTTGCAAATGGGCCTATCTTTTTAAGACTTAATCTTGGTCCACAAGATACTTATGTTATCAAAATCACTTGCCATGAATTATAGCATTTTTATTTGATTTTATATAATTTTATTTCATTTAAAAAGTGATTTAAAGTTGTATAATTCAAAGGAAAATCAAATATTGGATTCTAAGTCTTAAAGTAATCAATCCCAATCAACATTTATGGCATATTTTTAATACAATTTCGTGCTAGCAAAGATTGGAAAGATTAAATCAAATTTTGGTCCAATATAGAAATATTTCATTCAAGTTCCAAATCAAATTTCTCAAATTTTGCAAGATTGGATTCAAGAGGCCTTTGGACTATTTTCTTGACCTAATTTGTGCCTCTATAAATAACATAAAGCAATGGAGTAGGGGACGAAAATTTTGGGCAAAGAGGTGCATTCAAGAACACAAAATTTTTCACAAAAACTTGAAATCGGTTTCAAGGAATCAAGGCGTTTCAGAGAGGTTTGAAGGTTGCAAAAGGATCCTCGAAGTGTTCTGAAGCTACCTGGATCATCACGCTGCTTCAACACCCCCAGAATACCTCCATATAGGCCCAGGTATGTCGTTACTTTCTTGAACTCGGTTGCGCCAATTCATCCATTCTTTATGAAATTTAATTGCATATTCTTGATTATGATGATGCTTTGATACTATCTGGATGTTGAATTGTGTTTCTTTGCGCATTTACCACGTATCACCATGGTTAGGGTTAGTGAGTTCAAATTGGGGCTTTCCGTTTAGGGTAAAATTAAGGGCAATTGAGGATACCATTAGGATCAGGAGCTTGGACGAAACATATGGAGGGGGGGGGGGTCGCGAAAAATTTCTATGCAGGTATGTGGATTTTAGAAACTCTGGGTCAATTTGCTACAAACGAATCTGTAGCAGATTCGTAGCAAAAGTTGCAGAGATTTACAGGTTTTTTATGGGGAAGATGATGGCGTGTCAGCGTGCCTTTGGCCCGTTTGAATCTTGGCGCTTAAAGTTTGCTAGATGGCAAGGTTTAGTTGATATTATTATTTGTCCATTCATTAACAAGTAATGGTGTTTGGTTGGAGTGGTAAGGGCGCATGTGGCATTCCCAGGGTCCAGGGTTTGATCCCTGGCCCTTGTTGTTGTTTTTTTAGTAATTTACAAATATAGATCCTGCGTATTGAACTTAGGATCAATGTCATGGATACTAAAGATCTGGCCATTAGGATTCTGAATCCCTCTAGATCTAACGCCCCAGACTTGTTCCCCATACCATGAACCCACAAGTCTGCCACTGAATAAAAACCACTAATCAACTTATTTATTTTAATTAATTTAAATATTTAGTTAATTACTTTTAATATTTATTTATATAATAATAAATTATCTTCTTAAATAAATTAATATATATTATGAATATTAAATTTTAATTTATTGATTCGTTCCGATTAAATCCATTAATCGTAATGGGCAATAATCGATTTTTCTTAAATACTTGTTTAAATAAAATAAAAAATTTTATTTGGCTAAAGGGTTTCAACCATTTTTATTGGTTGCGATTATTAGCCTATTTTTCCATTGAAACTCATTATTATTTATAATCGAATCAATCGATTACGAGGGATAATGATACAAATTAAATAATAAAATTTCTAAAAAATATTCTTATTTATTATTAGTGATAATTGAACCCATCAATTAAAATTGATAATAATACACTACTAATCTTTTAACTATGGTGATCAAATTTATTGATCATCGCGGTTAATAGTACATATTAAAACCAGGGTTGTACGCCCAAATCTAAAACATTCAAACGCTTCAAATCAAACTACGGATTTTCATCCTTTTCAATCAGGCAACTCAAAATGCCTTTCAAGGCACAACTTCTAAAACTTTGATAAGGCAATTCAAAAGGCCTTCAAAACAATTATATATCAAATTCTAAGGCGTACAACCCTTTTCCCGAACTACGTTGACTCTGATTCTCCATAAGGAGATACGTAGGCACTTGGCAACAAGGCGAGTCCCCTTCCCTAAAACCTCAATTCATTCAAATCTCACTTTTCGCCCTATTCATTTCCTTAGCTATTAAACCTGAATATTTTAGTCATAAACCTTTACCTTAGAACAAACCTTAGGAAAGGGTTAAGGGTGCCTAACACCTTCCCTTGACCTGATTATAATAACTTACCTAGAATTCTCTATAACTTCGTAGAGTTTCCTATTCGCCCTGGTAGAATAGGTGGCGACTCTAAAAACTTAATTTTTAGGGCAGGTTGCTACAGCGAACACTATTGCAGAAAGTTCAAGGTCATGAGTAGGATAATTCTCTTCATGAGATCTCAACTGTCTAGATGCATAAGCTACGACTTGCCCATCTTGCATCAACACTCCACCTAAACCTTTCTTAGAAGCATCGCGGAACACTTCGTAAGATCGATTTGGATCTAGGATCACCAATAAGATGCATCTTCTTTTTCGTAGCCTAACAAATAAGAACTTCATAGTTAATAAGGCTTGAGTTGGAGTAGTATTTGGATGGGTGACCTTCTGGGAAGTTTCCCGGAAAGTGTGAGTGAGGGAAGATGCTGAAAAGACTCGTGTTGATTTTTGGGGTTAGTCGGTAATCCTAAAAGTAGTCTGGAACGCTACAATAAAGAGTTAGTCGTAAAGAAGGAAATATTTCTATAAAAATTTCTGACTGTCCTATAAAGGGTTTCGAGACTTAGAAAAAATTAAGAGGAATTTCGAATGAGAGTTTTCCCTTGTGATCATCACTATAAAGGGCCTAACACTGGCTCCATACTTTCTATACACCATTTTGTGTTTAGAAGGAATCTTGATTCCTCATTCAGAAGACAAACCTATATCTTCAAGTTAAATGCCATCATCAGAGGATATCAAAGGTGATCATCAAAACCTGTAGTTCATCAGCCTGAACCGAAGGAAGAGGTTGAACAAACTATTATGTGCATTTTTAACCGCTTAACATTCTCTCTTGACTTTATGCTTTATGATTGTATTAAATCTTCATAGGCCATCTTCAAAGGTTGCATCTTCATAAATTTTCATCAACCAAGTTGTCATCATCAAAACCAAACCATGATAATCATGTCTTAATTTTAGCTTTGATCACATCTAAAATAACCTTCAAATATGTGGTTCCACACCTTGCATCACAATTTTTGGTTTCCCAAAGGAAGCAAGTGTATCTTAGTAGGATTCTATGATTCTAACTTTTATGGGTGTGAATAGGATATGAAGAGTACTAGTGGTACTTGTCATTTATTTGAGAATTGTTTATTTTCTTGGAATAGTAAGAAGTAGCATAGTGTTACTCTTTCTACCGTTGAGACTAAATGTGTAGCCGCTGATTACTGTTGTGCACAAGTCTTATGGCTAAAGCAACAACTAATGTATTAAAATTTAAACCACAATTGTGTTCCAATAATATATGATAACACTAGCAATATAAGTCTTACTAAGAACCATGTTCTATATTCACAACTGTTTCCTTGGAGATCGTGTTTAAAAAGGAAATGTTGTTTTTGAGTATGTGGGTACGAAAAATCAGTTAACTGCGAATCTTAGATTCTTCGTGTTATAAATAGATTCACATTCTATCTCATTTAATTTGGCTATATTTTTTATTGTAAACTAACATTTCTTGTGTAACAAGTTACTTCTAATCAACTCTACTGGTGTGATAACTTCAACTTTTATCTTTAATTATATATTTTTTTAATTTGGTCTATTTGTCTATGTGTTTACTTCTTATATGTCGATTTACGTTCATATTTTCTTAGCTGCTGAATGATTTTTCACCGTGCATTTAAAACCTTGTTAAGTGCATCTTTTGTTCATGTACATTTTGAACATCTTTTTGAATTGTTCGTTCATTATTTAATCTTTGATTTATGTATGTCTTAATCACTTGAAGTTTTTTTTTTATTTCATGTCGTATTACACTTTTTTTTGCATTTGTCATGTGTTATATCTTGGGTATATGTTATATATTCTTCTTATTTGATGTATATCCTTCTTAGTTATGTTTGGTTTTGTTTTCTCTAGATTATTTTCTCTTTTGGTGGTTATTTAGCATTTAGGCTCATTACCATTTATCTCTTTTTGATCTTATTAAAGATAGGAAGAAGTTGTAATGTGAGTATACATTTTATTTATGTATTTTATACTATTTGTGGTACTTTGAAATATTTCAGGGGTATCAAAATAAAAAAAGAGGGAGACTGAAGTTTCTCTACCTCCTAGATTTTTCCTTAGTTTGTGTTTTGTTGTTTGTCAATTTAGTAGTTTGGTTTATTTTTCGTAATTAAGTCTACTCACATAATTGTGATTCTAGGGTTGAATGCTAAATCATTTTAACGCATGCATAAATCTAACTATTTGATTAAGGTCTGTGAGATATTGGATTGAACTCTAGTATGGTCGAAGAGTAGCTTCTTAGTTCGACTGTTCAACAGGGTTAAGCATGAAGTCGAAGGTTTTTCACATGCTGGTGTCGAAATGTGCATGCTGTAGTCGAAGATGGATCTAGCATGCAGGTGTCGAAGATGCTAGGGTTTTTAGCATGTTAAATTAGGTTTTAGTGTTTAAACCCTAATTTCTTAATTTAGCTTGTATATTAAGTTAGCTTGTGTAACGAGCCTTGTGGAAAAATCCCATTAGTTAGTATGTTAGGTTTTATTATAAATAGCATACTAGTCTCTCATCATTGCATACTGCAAATCCTAATTTAGGGTGAGAGAGGTTATTTGTTATTCTTGTAAACTTGTAATCTTATTTTCTAAGAGAAAGTGAAAGAATAACAGCTATAAGCCTATAACCAATATTTGTTGTTCTTATTGTTTCCCCTAATTTCCCATTATACTTTGTTCTTGACATTGGTTTTCACAACAAGATCAATGCAATATGTTTCTAGTCAATTAGTCAATACTTCACTTTTTCTAAAATTTGAATTCTTGGAAGTTTGATTTGAATCACAGAATTGACTAACTCGAATCAAATTGAATATGAAAAATCCCATCAGTTAGTATGTTAGGTTTCATTATAAATAGCATACTAGTCTCTCATCATTGCATACTGCAAATCCTAATTTAGGGTGAGAGAGGTTATTTGTTATTCTTGTAAACTTGTAATCTTGTTTTCTAAGAGAAAGTGAAAGAATAACAGCTATAAGCCTATAACCAATATTTGTTGTTCTTATTGTTTCCCCTAATTTCCCATTATACTTTGTTCTTGACATTGGTTTTCACAACAAGATCAATGCAATATGTTTCTAGTCAATTAGTCAATACTTCACTTTTTCTAAAATTTGAATTCTTGGAAGTTTGATTTGAATCACAGAATTGACTAACTCGAATCAAATTGAATATGAAAAATCCACCTGGAAAGGGTTAGCCTCCAAATCACTCTTTAAATCCAAATTCCCTGGAAAGGGTTAGCTTCCAAAATTAAGCTTTTTTAAAAGACAAATTCCCCGGTAGAGTCTACTTTAGGTCAACCACTCAAACAAATCACCAGTAGGGTCAATCTTCAAACCTGGGTTTTTCATTTAATCATTCCTGCTTAACAGAAGAACAATCCTCAGTAGGGTCAACCCTTAGGATAATCCTCAACTGAGTCAAAATCCCCTCTGAGTCAAAGATCCCTCATTGGTAGATCTTTCCGTTTTTAAGAGTCAGCCTCAACCTTGGGCTTTGTACAAGGCACATACTCCTTTCAAAGTCAAAACCCTGTTCATAGGAAGTCCCCTATCCAAAGTCTGCCACAACCTTGGGCTTTGTACAAGCCAGATAATAGAGTCTCCACAGTGAGTCATTCCCCATCTAGTAGACACAACCTTGGGCTTTGTACAAGGTAGATAAACATCACTTCCTGTGTCAAAAGATTTCTAACCTTTAGGATGTTTTCCCCACTAAGTCAGCCACAACCTTGGGCTTTGTACAAGGCACAAAATAGAGTAATCCATAGTCTTCAAACTCATTTTCCTCAGCAGTCAGCCACAACCTTGGGCTTTGTAAAAGGCAGAAAACAAAGTCTCCCTAGCTAGATCAACCTCAACTCGGGGCTTTGTACATAACACCAAATAAAATCCATTAAATAAACACTCTCAAACTAGAGTCAGCCTCAATTCTGGGCTTTGTACATAACACAAATTTCTTCAGTTAATTCCCAGTAAAGTCATTATTCTAGAGTCAATAAAATCAATCAAAAGCCTCAAGCTTGGGCCTCATATAAGCCAGCTAAAAATCAAATCTTTCAAATAGTAGATAGACATAGCTTATCTCTATAGAGAGATATTTCTCCTATCTCACCACATTCAAACAAACAAACGTTTCAATTTCAATTTCAATTTCAATTTCAAATTCAAACATTCTCCAATTTAGGACTTTGAAAGGCATGCTCTGAGGAAAACAAACCCAGACTTGTACACTTTCCCTAATTTGGATGAGAAACCTTCTTTCATTCAAGAGACACATGACTGGCATACTTGCAAACACACAAGTAAGGTCCCTCTCTTTAATGAAATGAATTCAGCTTTTCTGTCACTCTTTTAAATGTTTGTAGTGGAATAGTAGAAATACCTCTCTGTAAAGATAATTTCATGTCTCTTTACTATAAACAGAGATTTAATTCAAGCTTCAACCTTGAGCTTTAAGCAAGGCACCAAAAATTATTAATTTCCCTAATTAGTTCTCCGAACTACAAAAAGCTCTGACTTCCATTAGGGATATGTAGGTGTCATACCCCAAAATTTTCCCTTCATGTTCCATTCACAATGATTCAAGGTTCAAGATTCAATGCCAAAGCTTTGCTCAAACAATCCCCAAGATCCACAGTCAACTGGTTTGACCTAAAAGTCAACCATAATCAGAGCATAGTCAAAGCCTCCCAAGTTTGGTCAACATCAAGTATGTAAAGCATAACCATCATTTGATCAAAGATTGATCATGATTCCATTAATAGAAACTCAGAGATGAACAAATACAAAAAAGGTTCAAATTAGGGTTTCTTAGGAGAAAGTCAACCCAACTTTGACTGGGCATAACTTTCACATGGAACATCAAAAATTCCCCACTCAAAGCCTATTTTGAAGGAAATTGGATTCCCTACAACTTTGTCTCTCACAAGCCAGGGCTAGAAATGATTTATTTGAGAGATACAGTGCAAAAGATTACAGGTCCTTTTCAGGGATCCTCCAAAAGCAATATTTTGTCAAAGAGGATATGATCAAGATAAAAGCTTCAAATGAGAAATATGTTCCAAAGTGGCTTGTAGAGGACCTCTTGAGGTTTCTAAAAAGTATTAGAACTCCCTCATAGCTTAAAAATTGAAGGAGATATGCTTGATCAAAGTTAGGTGATTTTGAAGGACCAAATGTGAAAAAGGAGGGTTCAAATTAAGGAATTTTGCAAATGGGCCTATGGTTTTCTTATGCAAACTTGGTCCACAAGTTATTAACATGCCCAAAATAAGGTGCCACGAAATTTAAATATATTATTTAATTTTTTAAACATTTATTTCATAAAAAATTGATTTTTATGATTTAAATAAGTAAGAAAATTAAATATTTTGTTAGAAAATATATTTTGTTGATTTCCAATCAATGTTAATCACAAAATATATTATTAATTTCGTGGTAATTGGATTAAGGAAAAATAAAATCAAATCTTGGCCAAAAAGAGAAACTTGTGATTCAAGAAACAAAAACAAATTTCCAAAGATTGCAAGAATGGATTTGAAAGGCTTTGGGCTTGGTTCTTTGACCTAATTTGGTTCTCTATAAGTATGCAAGACAGAACAAAGGATTAGGGGACGAAAATTCAGAGGAGGCACACTTGCAAGAACAAAAAAAAACACCAAAGAACTCAAAATCGTTTTCGAAGAATTCGTGAATGTCAACAAGAATTAAAGGTTTCACAAGCTTCTTCAGGTGATTTGGAACGTGTCTGGATATTAGCATAGCATCAACAACCCCAGAATTGTCTCCGATTTGTCAAAGTAAGTCATTCTGAAACTTGGATCGAGTAGGGCAATACATGCGTTCTCATAATGTTTTGATTGTATATTTTGATTTATCTTAGTGTTATGAACATCTCTGGTTGATTCTATTTGAGTTTGCGTGCTTCAATCGTGGTTCTCCATTAGAGGCCGTTTTCGAGTTTTAGGGTTTTTGAATTGGGGGTTTCCATTAGGGGTAAAATTAGAATAAAATAGAGGCTGATTTAGGTTCGTATAAAGGAGACGGAGAGATCTGATAGGTCGCGCCATGTTTATATGTTGGGATGTCCAAATCGCTATTTTCCAGGTTTCTTTAGCTGCGAATGGTTTTGTAGCAAAAGCGTAGCAAATGTGTTCAGGAATTCAGGTAGGTTTGGAGAAGATGACGACGTGTCACAGTGACACTGGTGAGTTCAAATTTGGGCGCGCGTTTCAGTGGGGTCGTTGCGTTCTGAATGTATTGTGTGGTGTGTGTACTTTAAGCAGAGTTGTGTGTTGGTTGAGTTGGTGAGTGCGCGCGTGGATGACCCAAGGGTCCAGGGTTCGATCCCTGGCCCTTACTATTATTTTTCTAAATTTCTGATCTTGATCCTGTGCACTACCATGCCAGCAGAACATCATGTGTCTTCAGATCTAAGCCCTTAGATCTCCTCCCAGCTTAGATCTAACGTCCCTGATCCTATGTCTATATTATGAACCTTACTAACAACCACACCTAATCATAACCTTAATAAAACTAAATAAATTTTAATTATTTTGTTTTATTTTAATTAAAATACTTATTTTTAATATATATTATTTGTATTATAATTATTTCTTTAATAAAATAAATACATAATGATTATATTAAAAATTTTCAATTTGTTATTCGTGCCGATTAAATCGATTGATCGTTATGGTTAACAATGATTTTAATTAAAATACTATTTAATTAAGATAAAATCCAAACTATATTCGATTAAATGGTTGCAATCATCTTATTGATTGTGATGATTAATCTTGCCTTGTTCTAAATTTAATTTGTTATTATTTGTAATCGTGTTAATCGATTATGAGGGGTAACAATACAAAATAAAATTCACAAAACATAATAAAACACATTAAGTCATTATTAGTGATAATCGAATCAATCGATTTGAATTGGTAATGGTGCAAAACCCCTAATCTCTTAACTATGGTGATCAAACCTATTGATCATTGCGGTTAATTGTGCCAAACCAGGGTTGTACGCCCAAATCCTAAAACATTCAAAATACACTAAACCACGATACTACGGTGTTTCAACACTGCGATGTTCACAACTACGATAAAGTAATTCAAAATACCTTCGAACATTCGCATTTCAAAACAACTTCAAAACAAATTCAAATACATTCAATTCAATCCTAAGGCGTACAACCCTTCCCCGAACTACGTTGACTCTGATTCTCCCTAAGGAGATACGTAGGCACTTGGCAACAAGGCGAGTCCCCCTCTTCCAAACTCTAATCATGTTCAAATAATTAGCCTTTAACTCTATTTACTGTCTGTCATCTTTCTTTATCTTTTGCCACAAACCTTCATCTTTGAAATGTTAGCCTTTAGGAAAGGGTTGAGGGTGCCTAACACCTTCCCTCGACCTGAATATAGTATCTTACCCTGATCTCTATACTGCGTAGGGTTTCCTATTCGCCCTTCAGAATAGGTGGCGACTCTCTAAACCTTTAAATTTTAGGCAGGTTGCTACAGCTGGCGACTCTGCTGGGGATAACTATAATGGTGAATACTATGCTCCTATAGGTTTTCGGTTTTGGCAGGGTTTAGGTTTGACAACCTTTTAGGGTTTGGCTAATTCGCCTTTTTAAGGTTTGCAATTATTTTGTTGTTTTCTGTCTAAAAAATATTTAACTGTTTATAATATGTTTATATTTAATTGTTTATGTTAATATATTTATATTTAATTGCCTAATTGTTATATTTTTATATACACTGCTGGCATTATGTAATGTTAAAACCCTAAGTGTGGGAGTTAACTTTGAGATCAATAGGGGAGTATGAATCTCCTACGAGTCTCATTAATAACTCCACTCGGAGTGGGTTGAGTATTCGGAAATGCCCAAAACGAGGCTTGACTTTGTTGAGGGCAGGACTGGATACTTGGCTGATCTCTCCGGGAACCTACCCCAAAAATTCGAACCTCATGGATAAAATGAGTTGTTCTAAAACCCAAAGAGACAAAAAGTCTCGGAGGCTACGAACGACCCCATGAGACCTTCTAGAACCCCCCATAAAAAGGTTGGCTCCCAAGAGCCGCTACGTCGAACCTATGAACCTGGATTTCTTGAAATATTATGATCTGATTTGCATTTTTGTCTCGTATGATTTGTTTTTGGTTTGTTTGTTGCTAATCTTTGGGTTTGCATGCATCATTCCTCACTTGCATTCTTGCATCATGTCTTATCCAAAAAAAAAATAATAAGAAGAAAAAAAGATTTTTATTCCATAGATGTGGATAAAGACATAAATTCGAACAAAGCATATCATGCATGGCATGCACATCATTTTCATGGCATTAAGAGAAGATTCCTCTTCTATCTCCAGAGCAAGGGACCATTGGGAAGGATAACCTAACATCCCGACCATATTATCAAACAAGATTTCAGCAAAAGAAATCAATGGACCAGCTAGAGCCGAATCAAGCCGCTCTTCGTGAGGAAGTGGATCAACTGAAGGTTAGCATGGAAGAAGTTAAAGGAGGTATGACTCAGATGCTAGAATTCATGAAGGCCCTCCTGGATAAACAAGAAAAAGCAAAAGAGGTTCAGTCTAGGGATACCCTGGTTCAGGATGAGATCCCCGATGACGAAAACCCGCCGCTAGGACTTGTTTCAGGCTTTGGCCCGGCTAAGGACAGACCTCAGGCCCGCTCTGTTAGGAGAGCTATCCAATTCCAAGAGAAGGGAGAAGCCTCCCAAGAAGGATTTGTCCCCACTCTACAAACGAAAGGGACAACCCGCACAGTTCGCATTCCTGCTGACAATGTCCCTAAGGACGAAGATTACCTGGATCTACAATACGGAGTGCAAGAGGTGGACAATACAGACCAAGTACCTCAGACGCAACAGTCTAATCCCGACTCTAGGGAAGACTCCAAGGATAGTGAACAAATCAAGGCGCTAGAAGAGAGACTAAAAGTGGTAGAAGGATACGATGCCTTCAATATGGATGCCTTCGAAATGAGTTTGGTCTCAAACTTGACTATCCCTCGCAAATTCAACATTCCCGATTTCGAGAAATACAAAGGACTCACATGTCCGAGGAATCTCTTGCGCATGTATGTGCGGAAAATGGCTGCCTACGCCCACGATCAAAAGCTAATGATACATTTCTTTCAAGAAAGCTTGAGCAGAGCGTCTATTGACTGGTACATGCAATTAGAGAAGTCTTCTGTCCGAAGCTGGAATGATCTGGCTAACACATTCTTGAAGTAGTACAAGTACAACTTGGACATGGCACCCAATCGGATGAAATTACAAAACATGTCACAAAAGAGGGATGAATCATTCAAGGAGTATGCTCAAAGGTGGAGGGAAATGGCTTCTCGAGTCCAACCTCCCCTAATGGAAAAAGAACTGGTGGACATATTTATGAGCACCTTGCAAGGACCATACTACGACAAGATGGTCGGAAGCATATCTTCGGGGTTCTCGGACTTGGTAGTTATTGGTGAGAGGGTTGAAGATGGAATCAAAAATGGGAAGATACAAGGGGCACCCTCAAGTTCCTATCACACAAAGAAGTCATATGACGAAAAAAAGGAACCCAACACCGTTGGAGCAATCCTGGTTAATCAGACACCAACACTACAACAGAAGGATCTGCAAAAACAACAGGGTGGCCAACGCCCCTGGAGGTCCAAGCCAAAACGATCGTTTACCCCATTGCACATGCCACTGTCTCAAGCTCTGCAACATCTGCTCAGTCAGAACCTGGTAACACTGCTGCCTCCATACTCAGCTCCAGCTAACCCCGCTCCCGGGTACAAACATCATGCTAGGTGCGCTTATCATTCAGACAGTCCTGGCCATGATACAGAGGACTGTGGGCCGTTAAAGCACAAGATCCAAGATTTGATTGAAGAAGGGCTCATTGAGTTCGAAGATCCTAGCAAGTCTAAAGCCATAGGTGGCTAGAAAGAGGATTTCTTAGATCATTAGTTTTGTTTTCATTCGCAATTTCTTTCCGTTTGTTTAAACATTAGTCTTATGACATATGTTGTGTACTTTACAATAATCATTAATGCATTGCTCACGTTTGTCTTGATTCATCCCTAGTGTTCTCACTATATTTAAAACTGTGTTTTTACTTGGTTTTATTTCTTTGTGATATTCAACTCTCGTTAAAGTCGTACACCTTTTGAGGGAGAATGACGAAAACGATACCACAATTTCATACACTACGCTTTCGAACAGACCGTGTTGACGATGTACAGGCATTGTTTCAATTCTTAAATAATGGAGATATAAGGATGTTAATCCCTTGTCAACCCCTTTGAGCCTAAAGAAGTAGGAGTTTTCCTTCATATAAAATAAAACCCTTAATACATAACCTGGGGTAGGGTAGTTGCTCAGTTAACTTAATTATTCCAAGCTGTTCCTTTGAACATAATCGCTGATGGTTCTCCGTCATCATTAAATCTGGCAGTCAATATCCACGAAAGCAATACAAGATCCTGCTAAGTCAAAACCTATTAAGGAGACTTAGGCAAAATTGGGGCATCCCGCTGACTGTAGTTTTAAAACGAACAGTTCAGGCAAAAGTCAGGGATAACAAAGTCAAAAAGAGGTCACTACATACCCTCACAAAAGAAAAGAAAGGAGGATGACTGCCTTTGCAAAATGAACTTCTGGTTTTTGAACCATCATAAATGTCAATGTCATAATTCCCAAATTCTTTTGGAGACTAAACGCATAGTCAACTGAGCATAGGACTGGAGAACATCACGAAGATGGGGATGGGTACAAATAAACTTTGAGCCTCTATCTTTTGTTTCTTTAAACCGTGAACCAGGCCACGTTACAACCCTTAAAAGTCCTAACTGAAGCGTGGTTAGTTCGAAAGCATATCATTACCAAAGGTATCCCGACTCCTTAAGGTCTACTATAACTCTTGAGTTGATATCACTTTCTTAAAAAAAAACTTCGTTTTATTCAAAAAAATGTTTTTAAACTTTCAAGACAGACATATGCATTCGCATCTTATGAATTTCATTACAAAGTACACTTGTCTATGTAGATTCGAATGTTTTAACATCAGGGAGAATTTGCATGGGGCATGGCTAACGGCTAAAAATCCTACTGACTGACGAAGCAGCTTTAAAAACTCGTCAAAAGAAGAAACATCCCTTACGCATGACTGGGATGGCTAATGTGTACACGGGGCATAACCCGTCATTATCCCATTTACATGGGGCAATCTAATCAAGATCCATTGGAATCTCTCAAGGACGCTGAATAGTCCATGGGGCAAGTCCATCACCTGGGGGCATGTTGCAAAGGTCACTCAGTATCAGATGGGGTCAATACCACTCTCACATCCTTTCCAAGAACCTTTATAGGATATTTTTTAATCTGTCCATGTAGTCTTCTTTAAGACTGTTCAAATACTTTTTACCCTTTCTAGGAACCTTTTCCAGACAGTCTTTTAAAGACCCATCTTCTTATCCTTTCTATTTTCAAACCCTTTCAGACAGTCTTCTCTAAGACATATTCATTTCCAAGAACCTTTCCTAGGCAGTCTTCTGTAAGACATCTCTTAACTTTTTTCAGTTAGTCTTTTAAAACATATTCAAACTTCTCTTACGCTTCCAAGAACCTTGTCAAACTTTGTTTAAAGTACATAGTCTTTTCTAAGACAGTTCACCATTCTTTCTAGAGTGATCTTCTTCAAGATGTTTTTTTCCTAAGTTTTGTTTAAAACCTCACATTCCTTAAAACAGTCTCTATCCTCTATAGGAATATTTTGACCCTCTGCACAAACATACCCCTTCGAGCTTTGTTTAAAGCACAGTCTTGTTTAAGACAAGTTCCCGTTTCTTTCCAAGGACCTCTTCAGGTAATCTTATAAAAGACATCGACTCATTCTGAGTACTCAGCAAATCGCTATCCGTCAGGCGCTACCGAAACGCGTGACTCACTCTGAAAAGCATCTGCTTCACATCCAACACTTACAATCAAGAATCCTATTGACTAGGGGCATTCTTTTTCAAGAATTCAAACACCGGGGCAATACATATTCAGGCAAGACATGGTGAAATTTGAGTTCTCTCTAAAGGTCCTTCCTTCAGGTTAAAGGGCACGTCTCCAAATTTCTGATATTCGAGAAGTCACACTGGCATCATACAAAGAGCATTGTTGCATAATTGATCTTCCCACGCTTGTACTATTTACATCCCACAGGGTGGGATAAGCATACATGCATAATTCTCATTTATTTTGAGAATCTCATTACATGACACATGCATCATGACATTGCATAAAACTAACGCTGCCTTTTCAGGTCACTTCATATTCAAAAGGATGTTATCATCCAATTACAGTGCAAATACGATCGTATCAACGATTCAATCTTAACAGATACGATTCCAATACCTCACTCCAAGTCTTTCTTCAAAGACAATCCAGAAGCAATCAAAGAATTCCTTACCTCTCCAGGTAATCTTGTCCAAGACAATCATATCAACCTTTCCAAGCAGTCTTCTCTGAGACCCTTCGTGTCCTTTATAGGAACCTTTCTAGGTAGTTTTGTCTAAAACATTTCATGTCCTTTATAGGAACCTTTCTAGGTAGTTTTGTTTAAAACGTTGCATGTCCTTTATAGGAACCTTTCTAGGTAGTTTTGTTTAAAACGTTTCATGTCCTTTATAGGAACCTTTCTAGGTAGTTTTATTTAAAACGTCTTATGTCCTTTACAGGAACCTTTCTAGGTAGTTTTGTCTAAAACATTTCATGTCCTTTATAGGAACCTTTCTGGGTAGTTTTATTTAAAACGTCTTACGTCCTTTATAGGAATCTTTCTAGGTAGTTTTGTCTAAAACATTTCATGTCCTTTATAGGAACCTTTCTAGGTAGTTTTGTTTAAAACGTTGCATATCCTTTATAGGAACCTTTCTAGGTAGTTTTGTTTAAAACGTTTCATGTCCTTTATAGGAACCTTTCTAGGTAGTTTTGTTTAAAACGTCTTATGTCCTTTATAGGAACCTTTCTAGGTAATTTTGTTTAAAACGTTTCACGATCTTTATAGGAACCTTTTCTAGGTAGTTTTGTTTAAAACGTATCGTACCCTTTATAGGAATCTTTCTAGATAGTTTTGTTTAAAACATATCGTTCCCTTTATAGGAATCTTTCTAGATAGTTTTGTTTAAAACGTATCGTTCCCTTTATAGGAACCTCTCTAGGTAAGTCTTGTTTAAGATATCCCGTATCCTATCTAAGAGCCTTTCCAGGTGAGTCTTGTGTAAGACGTATCACATCATTTCCAAAAACTGTGCTAGGTTAGTCTTGTTTAGGACATATCATCCCTTTCTAGGTAATCTTCTTAAAGACATGTATCCAATTCCTCCTTATCCTCTTCAGGAGCCTCTATAGGTCAGTCTTGTTTGAGACATATCCAAGTTAACCTTATAGTCTTATTTAAGGCGCATCGTATCATTCCCGAGAACCTTTCTAGGTTAGTCCTGTTTAAGACGTATCATAACCTGTCTAGGTAGTCCTGTTCAAGACGTTTCATATCTTTTTAGGAGCCTTTCTAGGTGAGTCTTATTTAAGACATATCATGTCTTTCTAGGTAGCCTTCTTAAATGCTTATCCATTCTTTTCTAATACATGCTTATTTCTTTTAAAGAACTCCTCAATTAGTCTTCTCCAAGACATTCTTCCTAAACATTGTTCAAAGCCTAAGCTTCTTCGCATCAACTTTCGATATACCCTATTCAGGAACCTCTTCAGGTAGTCTTATGTAAGACATTACTCCTTCTCTCCTCAAATACAATCAAATGATCAAGGTCAGAAAAGCATTTGCTTTAGACAAGTATCCTGCCAGACAAATGGGTGGCATCTATAAGCCCATCTCCCACAGAGCTCTTTCCCTACGCAAGCAAATTTCAGGGCATTTCAGTGTCCAATCATCTTCTACCTCTTCAGGTTCAAGAAGATTGAACAGGGGCAGCTGTCATACCCCAAAATTTGCCCTTCATGTTTCATTCACAATGATTCAAGGTTCAAGATTCAATGCCAAAGCTTTGCTCAAACAATCCCCAAGATCCACAGTCAACTGGTTTGACCTAAAAGTCAACCATAATCAGAGCATAGTCAAAGCCTCCCAATTTTGGTCAACATCAAGTATGTAAAGCATAACCATCATTTGATCAAAGATTGATCATGATTCCATTAATAGAAACTCAGAGATGAACAAATACAAAAAAGGTTCAAATTAGGGTTTCTTAGGAGAAAGTCAACCCAACTTTGACTGGGTATAACTTTCACATGGAACATCAAAAATTCCCCACTCAAAGCCTATTTTGAAGGAAATTGGATTCCCTACAACTTTGTCTCTCACAAGCCAGGGCTAGAAATGATTCATTTGAGAGATACAGTGCAAAAGATTACAGGTCATTTTCAGGGATCCTCCAAAAGCAATATTTTGTCAAAGAGGATATGATCAAGATAAAAGCTTCAAATGAGAAATATGTTCCAAAGTGGCTTGTAGAGGACCTCCTGAGGTTTCTAAAAAGTATTAGAACTCCCTCATAGCTTAAAAATTGGAGGAGATATGCTTGATCAAAGTTAGGTGATTTTGAAGGACCAAATGTGAAAAAGGAGGGTTCAAATTAAGGAATTTTGCAAATGGGCCTATGGTTTTCTTATGCAAACTTGGTCCACAAGTTATTAACATGCCCAAAATAAGGTGCCACGAAATTTAAATATATTATTTAATTTTTTAAACATTTATTTCATAAAAAATTGATTTTTATGATTTAAATAAGTAAGAAAATTAAATATTTTGTTAGAAAATATATTTTGTTGATTTCCAATCAATGTTAATCACAAAATATATTATTAATTTCGTGGTAATTGGATTAAGGAAAAATCAAATCAAATCTTGGCCAAAAAGAGAAACTTGTGATTCAAAAAACAAAAACAAATTTCCAAAGATTGCAAGAATGGATTTGAAAGGCTTTGGGCTTGGTTCTTTGACCTAATTTGGTTCTCTATAAGTATGCAAGACAGAACAAAGGATTAGGGGACGAAAATTCAGAGGAGGCACACTTGCAAGAACAAAAAAAAACACCAAAGAACTCAAAATCGTTTTCGAAGAATTCGTGAATGTCAACAAGAATTAAAGGTTTCACAAGCTTCTTCAGGTGATTTGGAACGTGTCTGGATATTAGCATAGCATCAACAACCCCAGAATTGTCTCCGATTTGTCAAAGTAAGTCATTCTGAAACTTGGATCGAGTAGGGCAATACATGCGTTCTCATAATGTTTTGATTGTATATTTTGATTTATCTTAGTGTTATGAACATCTCTGGTTGATTCTATTTGAGTTTGCGTGCTTCAATCGTGGTTCTCCATTAGAGGCCGTTTTCGAGTTTTAGGGTTTTTGAATTGGGGGTTTCCATTAGGGGTAAAATTAGAATAAAATAGAGGCTGATTTAGGTTCGTATAAAGGAGACGGAGAGATCTGATAGGTCGCGCCATGTTTATATGTTGGGATGTCCAAATCGCTATTTTCCAGGTTTCTTTAGCTGCGAATGGTTTTGTAGCAAAAGCGTAGCAAATGTGTTCAGGAATTCAGGTAGGTTTGGAGAAGATGACGACGTGTCACAGCGACACTGGTGAGTTCAAATTTGGGCGCGCGTTTCAGTGGGGTCGTTGCGTTCTGAATGTATTGTGTGGTGTGTGTACTTTAAGCAGAGTTGTGTGTTGGTTGAGTTGGTGAGTGCGCGCGTGGATGACCCAAGGGTCCAGGGTTCGATCCCTGGCCCTTACTATTATTTTTCTAAATTTCTGATCTTGATCCTGTGCACTACCATGCCAGCAGAACATCATGTGTCTTCAGATCTAAGCCCTTAGATCTCCTCCCAGCTTAGATCTAACGTCCCTGATCCTATGTCTATATTATGAACCTTACTAACAACCACACCTAATCATAACCTTAATAAAACTAAATAAATTTTAATTATTTTGTTTTATTTTAATTAAAATACTTATTTTTAATATATATTATTTGTATTATAATTATTTCTTTAATAAAATAAATACATAATGATTATATTAAAAAATTTCAATTTGTTATTCGTGCCGATTAAATCGATTGATCGTTATGGTTAACAATGATTTTAATTAAAATACTATTTAATTAAGATAAAATCCAAACTATATTCGATTAAATGGTTGCAATCATCTTATTGATTGTGATGATTAATCTTGCCTTGTTCTAAATTTAATTTGTTATTATTTGTAATCGTGTTAATCGATTATGAGGGGTAACAATACAAAATAAAATTCACAAAACATAATAAAACACATTAAGTCATTATTAGTGATAATCGAATCAATCGATTTGAATTGGTAATGGTGCAAAACCCCTAATCTCTTAACTATGGTGATCAAACCTATTGATCATTGCGGTTAATTGTGCCAAACCAGGGTTGTACGCCCAAATCCTAAAACATTCAAAATACACTAAACCACGATACTACGGTGTTTCAACACTGCGATGTTCACAACTACGATAAGGTAATTCAAAATACCTTCGAACATTCGCATTTCAAAACAACTTCAAAACAAATTCAAATACATTCAATTCAATCCTAAGGCGTACAACCCTTCCCCGAACTACGTTGACTCTGATTCTCCCTAAGGAGATACGTAGGCACTTGGCAACAAGGCGAGTCCCCCTCTTCCAAACTCTAATCATGTTCAAATAATTAGCCTTTAACTCTATTTACTGTCTGTCATCTTTCTTTATCTTTTGCCACAAACCTTCATCTTTGAAATGTTAGCCTTTAGGAAAGGGTTGAGGGTGCCTAACACCTTCCCTCGACCTGAATATAGTATCTTACCCTGATCTCTATACTGCGTAGGGTTTCCTATTCGCCCTTCAGAATAGGTGGCGACTCTAAATATTAATTTTTAGGGCAGGTTGCTACAGTAGGCATGAGGTTCACAAGGAATCTCAGCGAGCTAATAAAAAACCAAAAATAGTCTGTCTGTCTGTCTTCTTTTTAATACAAATCAATTCCTTCTCCTAACACAAAGGAGAAACTTTCCCAATTAATCAGCAACAAACACAAACACATAGACACAGAGAAGGTTCCTGTAGAGTACTACGGATATGTAGGGTGCTTAAACTCTTCCCTATGTATAACCGACCTCCCGGACTCCAGAATTTCTAGTCTAGGTGAATCCCCACACTTAGCAAACTCCTAGGGTTTATTTGAGATCTTTTTCCCCTTTCCTCCTCGTAGGATAATTAAAAAGTTCGTGTGATATCGTAGGAAGAACTGAAATAAAATTCATCCCGCAACGGGCGCATTCTCCTTCCAAATTCCGCGTGAAGGGTCTAGCGTGCCGTCCTCCCAAGTGAAACGGGGAGGAAAAAAAACGACACCACAATTGGCGACCAGTGATAGCATAGGCGAAGTGTATCTTGGGCTAGCTCGATGTGCGACGTATCTGGTAGAGTGTCTGTAGATACTCCGAGTGAAGGAATGTCAATATTGGCAAAGCTTATACATTTTTGGTTTGAGAAGTGCTAAGAAGTATATAAGAGAGATGTTCAAGGTACAGAGTGCAATTTCTTGCATTGTGGCTACACTATGACCGTTAGAATCACTGCAATGAAGGATACAGTCGAGGAAGTCAGTATAGCGTCAGATTCAGAAGTGAAAATGCATTAGATGACTGTGTGAATGAAGTGTGACTGCGGGGGGATTGTTATATCACAGTTATCGTAAGCTGCAGTAAGTTATGAAGGGTTTGTTATATCGATTAAGCAACAAGACTTGTTGGAAGAGCAGTCATAGCAGTTATATGATGTGGGAATCAGTAACGAAAGACGGACTTCTAAGTCAATGAGTATTCATCTTTCAACGTCATGGAACTAAAGCATGTGACTAAGTTGTGTTAGATGGATCTAACCTAGAAAGGTAGAGTAAGTAGAGACTTGGCTTTGGGGACTACTCAACCTCAAGGAATAATTGGCGATGGATATATGTGAAGATCTAAATATGTTGTAAGTGGACGGCTGTATATAAGGAACTGTTGTATAATAATGGAACTAAGTGGAATATGGATGTAACGTGACTCGGAGGATTTCAAGGAATATGCGATTGATCGAGATCAGAGTAGCGGAACGGATAAATAAAGGACCAGATAAGTCTGTGATAAGAATGGGCGGACTACTGGTAGGTTTTCTGTTGGGATAGAAGTATCTTCCTGAGAGAAACTCGTCGAACCAACTTTTCATTCATCTCAGTCTCTTACGAGAGTTCACCATAACCCCGAGAGGTGTTGTTAGTGGGCCAGCTTATAAGAGACTTTGAGATTGGCATGTAATCAGATGTTCTTAGACCCTTAGTTGAGTTTATAAGTATCGACGGTTAGACAAGATATCTTAACCACTGGAATGTCTGTAAATCCAAGAGCATGATCCACAATGTTTTTGAATCATGTCAAATATCTCTCCACACAAAACAAAAAGGGAATGACTGTTTAAAACGTCCATAAAAAGTATTAGGTCGACTAAAAATATGAAGAAATGTATTTCTACAGTTCTGAATATTTTAGGTCGACTCAACTAAACATCTAGGTCGACTCACAGCATTCAAAAGCTATCCTGGAAGTTCTGGACAATTTAGATCGACCTCATGAAGGCTTCAGGTCGACGTAACTGGAAGCACAAACATTAAACAAGGCCCTGCTTATTTTAGGTCGATCTCTTGAATGTCCAAGCAGGTCGACGCAGACTGAACACACACACAGAGAACAAATTTCCGTCCAATTTAGATCGACCCACAGATTCTTCAGGTCGACGTATCGCGTGAAAATGTTCTATTTTCTTCGGTGTTCCAAGCTCTGTTTCCTATTTCTCTTACATATATATATATATATATATATATATATATATATATATATATATATATAGTTTTATGTCACTATTGAAAAATAACACCAAGAACTGAAAGATACACAAGATCTTCTCATCTTCACTCTTCTATCTACTCCAACACAATTACACATAACAATTTTTGTGCTGAGGGTTTATAATCAAGAGTGATAACGTCCATGGAAAGGAATTGAGTGTTCCTGTGGGTGAATATTTGTGGGGTTATTGGTGAATAAAATCTGAAGATTTTCCCCTCCAAGATAAGGTGATTTTGGGGGTTTTTGTCAAGAAGCTTCATCAAGGATTCAGCTGAGTGTAGAGGTTGAAGAACAAGGGTTCACTCTTACAATACACTGCAGAAGAAGAATCAACGATAGCTCTTGAAGTTGACTTGATCTTGCTTAAGATCAAGGGAAGAGGAGATAAAGAATCAACATAAAACTGGTTTTATTGTTCATTGCTTTAGATTCTCTTGTAATAACCTTTTTCAAATAATAATGAAAGATTTCCCAAATCCCGTTTGGAGTTGGGGGTAGATATAGTCGTAGCGAGGACGTATCAACGAACTGCCTGAACAAATATCGTGTTCTTTATCGCATTTATCTTTTCTCGTATGTGTGCCATTTAATTCTAGTTTACAATAGTTAATCTGATATTGATCTGAGTGTTAAGCTTATGTTATAGAACCTGCAATCATAATCACAAGTCACCACACGTAGATTAAGAATCCAAATTAACTATCGCACACCAAGTGTTTGAACTATTGCCTGCATAGGATATTTTTCATATTGCTCTATGTAGATCACTTCTTCTTAGCTATTTTCATCAAACATGTTTTCATTCGAAATAGGTGAATCAAGTTAACTATTCAAACAATTCGTTACGTTAGCTAAAATTGATCCCTTGCATTCCTTTTCACTCAGCATTATAACTCTCTATTAGTTTCATAGCATATCCGATCCTACCAATAGCGGTTCAGAATAGACGCGAGTCGATCCCGAAACGCTTTCGCCAAATTGTTTTTAAAAATCCATAAATAACTTTGTGGGATCTATTCACCCCCTCTAGATCCTAAGCCTAGCGTCTAAAAAGTGGCATCAAGAGCTCTAGTTCATTCCTTGCTTCGAAATCACTTATTGGACAAATGGCTTCCGAACCTAAAGGGGCGTATAATAGAGCTCCAGTTTTCAATGGTGAAAACTATGGCTATTGGAAGGATTGTATGCGTGTTCATATCAACTCTATTGATAGGAACATTTGGAATGCTATCCTCAATGGTCCTTTCGAAATTACTATGACCAATGAGGTTGGGGCTGTTATTCCTAAACCCGAAGCAAGTTAGAATGCTGAAGATGAAAAGAAATATGGATATGATTGGAAAGCGAAGAATATGCTAATCTCAGCTCTAGGAGTTGATGAATATTATTGTGTTTCTCATTGTACTACTGCAAAGGTTATGTGGGACACATTACAAGTTGCTCATGAGGGCACAAATGATGTCAAGCTAGCTAGAATCAATACGTTAACACAAGAGTTTGAACTCTTTCATATGGAAAATGGTGAAACCATTGAAAATATGCAAAAGAGATTCATACATCTTATAAATCGTTTGAATTCACTTGATAGACCTGTTTCCAATGAAATTGCAACTAACAAAATTTTGAGATGTTTGAACAGGGAATGGCAACCCAAAGTCACAGCTATAAAGGAAGCAAATGATCTAACAAGATTGGATATTACTACACTATTTGGAAAACTTCAAGAACATGAGCAACATCTCTTATGTCTTGAAAAACATGAGAACCAGATAAAGAAAGAAAAGAATATGGAAAAGGAGGTAGAGAAGAAGTCTATAGCTCTAAATGCTTCAAGCTCCAAGACCTCGAACCAAGAGCAAGAAGAGAGTGACTCCAGTGATGATGAAGATTCAAATGATGAGGAAATGGGACTATTTGTAAGAAGGTACAATAGATACATAAGGAAAAATAGAGCAAAACATTCTGACAAAAGCTTGATCAACTATAGGAAACAATTCAACAAGTCTAAACAAGATGAGAACAACAAAGGAAAAGCTAAAGGTCCATGTTTCAATTGCGGCAAATTTGGTCATTACAAACCAGATTGTCCACATCTAAAGAAGGATAAAGACAAGAATCAACGCAAAAATCACAACAAACCCATAAGAGCTTACATAGCTTGGGAAAGTGAGTCCTCAAGTGAAGACTCGTCAAGTGATGAAGAATAATCTGCAAACTTATGTCTTATGGCTCATCAAAACAAGAAAAAGAAACGCGTAAGTCATCTAAAACCTAAACTTGTGGATAGTGTATCTCATACTCAATTAAAATCAGCTTTTGAAGAACTACATAGAGATGATATTAAGGCTTTCAAATTATTGGCTTTAAATAAGAAAATATTTTCATATCTTGAATCCAAGGTTGAGAAGACCGAAAAAGATATGGAAGCCTTAAAACAATCTATGCTAGATATTTAAAAGGATGAAAGTGAAGAAATACTTCATCATGGTTTGGTTCTGAGACTTGTCATATTTGACAAAAAGAAACAAGAGATCTTAAGGCCAAATTAGATAAAGCTCTACAACCTAAAGTAACTTTTGCTGTTGATCCTACGAAATTCAAAAAATCGCACACTCCGGTGTATAACAAGTACATTTTTGTACCGAAGGTATCAACTAGCAAACATAACCATACTCATCATCTTACTTGTCATTACTGTTGCAAAAAGGGTCATACCATTGAAAAGTGCAAGTTTAGGAGAATTTTAGTTCCTAAAGGAGTATTTCAATGGTTGCCAAAATGCAACAACGTTAGTACTTACTACCAAGGATCCAATGAAAATTGGGGACCTTTCACTCTTAATAAATTTTGCAGGAATAGTGTCTTGACATCGTCGAAAGGATGTGGTTCCTTGATAGCGGATGTTCAAGACACATGGAGGGAGACATATCACTTTTTGTTGAGTTTAAAGCCAAGAAAAAAGGATATGTAACCTACGGAGTGTAGATAACCCATCCACCACAACTATCTCTGATGTATTACTTGTAGAAGGTCTTAAGTACAATATCTTAAGTATTAGTCAATTATGCGATAAAGAATTTAAAGTCACTTTCACAAATTCTGGTTACACAATTGAACATATTAAGAAGAGAGATATTGTTTTTAAGGGCATAAGGGTTAACAACATCTACATGCTAAATCTAGATGATGTATCATTGTCAAATGCTAGGTGTCTTATTGCCTTGGGTGAAGACTCATGGCTTTGGCATAGACGTCTAGCCCATATAAACTTTGACTTACTTAATAAAATAGTTACAAAGGACTTAGTAATTGGTCTACCAAAAATAAAATTCTCAAAGGATCGCCTATGTGATGCATGTCAAAAAGGGAAGCAAACAAGGGTCTCTTTTAAATCAAAAAAATGTTGTTTCTACGTCAAGACCACTTGAACTTCTTCACATGGATCTCTTTGGACCATCAAGGACCAAAAGCATATGGGGCAACTCCTACGGTTTGGTCATTGTAGACGAGTACTCAAGATTTTTTTGGACTATTTTCTTACCTAGTAAGTGTTAGTGCTTTTATTGGCTGATCGGCATCTATGTTTGGTTAAAACATAATAGCAGTAAAACATAATACTAATGTGAATCTTGCAAGTTTATAAAGAACAAAACAGGTACAAGCAAGATGTTAGATGGAATGTCATGACATCAACTCATGACATCGCGCCTGCAGAACTGGAAGGAAGATTCAGTTTGTACTTAACAGATACAGAATATTTTATGTGAATATTATGTAATCCTATGTGGCGCATATTTAAAGGTCAAAAGAATAATTGAAGAATCAGATCAGAAGATTGAAGATTCAGGAAGAATCAGATCAGAAGATTGGATTCAGCAGTCTCTAATTTAGGAAACTCAGGATTGAAATACCTTATTTGTAGCAGAATGTTTTCTGCATATTTGTAACAGCCAGAGTGCTGTGATTTGTAAGCCCAAGTCCAATTGGGATCGGGTTATAAATAGGAAACTTTTGTAACCTAGTTAAAAATAGAAAACCTGGTTTTAACGATGTAGTCATTAGGGTTTCTATAGGGAGACCACCCAGGTTGTAGGATGGCTGCCTTGTCCTTCTTGAAACCTGTAGGTTAGAGAAGTGATTGTCCTCACTCGAAACCTGTAGGTAAGAGTTGAGTATTGTAAGCTTGATTGAAGATGTGAAGCAGATCAAGTATGTGTTCATTGTTAATTGTGTAAATAGCTGTTGCAGGGTTGTAACAGTTAGGTATCACCAGGGAGTGAGCGGAGGTTTTCTTATCTTGGATGGAGTTCTGAGATAGAGATTGCATTGGGTAGTGACTAGGTAAACCAGAGGTTGTTTATCTGTAAACCAGAGGTTGTTTATATAAAATAGTACTACTGATAGTGGAATCTTCTTCCTGGCTTGGTAGCCCCCAGAGTAGGTTAGTTAGAACCGAACTAGGTTAAAAATTAACTGTGTTATTTATCTTCTGCATTTTTTGTTCAGTTATGAATGTTATGACTTTGTCTATAACATCAGGTTCAGAAGTGTTAGCTGTTCCTATACAGTACCATGTAAAAATTATAATCTGGTTATGTATGCTGAACATGTGTGATCCCAGGTCTCATTGACTCTTTCCTAAGATAAATTAAATATTGAGGGATCCTTGTATTCTTCTGGTGCTACATTAATAATAGATCAGATGTCTTGACATCAGGATTGACATCCGAGTCTGTCATGCCAAAATTTTCAATTGGTATCAGAGCAGGCATCCTGTTTGTTTCTGGATGAGATCAATAAGTGATAAATTCTAGGTGTGGTAAAAGCAGAAGAGTGTTTGAACAAAGAATGTTCATATTGTATGGTCCCTTGAAGTGGAGGATGGACCTATATGATTAGACCAACCTGACCTAAGAGCTGTGATGCTGGAACGAGGAGTGCTAAGTCCAAGGACTTCATGCGGGAGTGAAGAACTTGAATTTAAAAACAAATTCAACTGGTATCTATGAATAGAGAAGAAGCTCATCAAAACCTTCATGCGGGAGTGAAGATATTGATAAAGTAACCTCTTTTTATGAGTTTGTTAAGTCAGGACTTTGGTTTGGTCTAATCAGTTGCTTGGTGCAAAAGCAAGCATTGTGGAAGGTTGAGTAGCAATCAATCTGTAGTTGTCATGCTTACTACTAACACTTAAAGTAAGCATTGTGTGAATTCTGTTGATATATGATTATTTTTCCGCTGCATAGTCTCTGAGGAACCCTAAGGTTATGAAGGTTCAACAGAATGTATGGCAGGTATGGACAGCTAAAATTAAAGTGTCAAAGATACTTGAGTATCCTCTCAAGTCCACTCATAATGGCATGGTGAAGGATAGAAAAACACTTAGAAAGGGGGGGTTTGAATAAGTGTAGCTTTAAAAACTTGACAGATAAAAATAAATTGCACAGTTATTTTTATCCTGGTTCGTTGTTAACTAAACTACTCCAGTCCACCCCCGCAGAGATGATTTACCTCAACTGAGGATTTAATCCACTAATCGCACGGATTACAATGGTTCTCCACTTAGTCAGCAACTAAGTCTTCCAGAGTCTTCTGATCACACACTGATCACTCCAGGAACAACTGCTTAGATACCCTCTAAGACTTTTCTAGAGTATTCTGATCCACACGATCACTCTAGTTACAACCTGCTTAGATAACCTCTAAGACTTCCTAGAGTATTCTGATCCACACGATCACTCTAGTTCCTTACAACTTAATGTAATCAATTCTAAGAGTATTACAATTGCTTCTTAAAAGCTATAATCACAAACTGTGATATTTCTCTTAACGTTTAAGCTTAATCTCACTAATATATTACAACAGCAATGTAGTGAGCTTTGATGAAGATGAAGATTCTGAGCTTTGAGTAGAACAGTGTTTCAGCAAGTTAATATGAGTTGTTTTATGCAGAATCGTTAACCTTGCTTCTCATCAGAACTTCATATTTATAGGCGTTGGAGAAGATGACCGTTGAGTGCATTTAATGCTTTGCGTGTTCCGTACAGCATTGCATTTAATGTTATACGCTTTTGTCAACTACCTCGAGCCTTGTTCACGCTGTGTCTACTGACGTAGCCTTTAATAGCTTCTAACGTTCCTTTTGTCAGTCAGCGTAGCTTGCCACTTGTACTTCCTTCTGATCTGATGTTTGTGAATACAACGTTTGAATATCATCAGAGTCAAACAGCTTGGTGCAAAGCATCTTCTGATCTTCTGACCTTGAAGTGCTTCTGAGCGTGATACCATCAGAACTTCAGTGCTTCTGATCTCTTGTTCTTCTGATGCTTCCATAGACCCATGTTCTGATTCTGCTTCGACCATCTTCTGATGTCTTGCCAGACCATGTTCTGATGTTGCATGCTGAACCCTTTGAGACAAAGCTTCTGAGCGCTGAATTATGCATACTCTTTATATATTTCCTGAAAAGGAAATTGCATTGGATTAGAGTACCATATTATCTTAAGCAAAATTCATATTATTGTTATCATCAAAACTAAGATAATTGATCAGAACAAATCTTGTTCTAACAATCTCCCCCTTTTTGATGATGACAAAAACATATATAAATGATATGAATTTGCGATCAGAAAGAACAGACGGCAAAAGACAAATTACACAGCTATAGCATAAGCATATGAATATGTCTCCCCCTGAGATTAACAATCTCCCCCTGAGATAAATAATCTCCCCCTGAAATAAATACTCGAAGAACTTTAATAAAAGACTTCCCTGATTATTTCGGTAGAGACGATCACATAAGCTTCTGTCTTCAGAGAATTCATAGCTTCTGACTTCTGCTTCCATTGGACAGCTTCAGAACTAGAATTTCTTTAGATCCCTAGAACACTCACAGCTTCTGATTCCTGCTTCCATCTAGGACAGCTTCAGAACTTGAGTTTCTTTGATCTTCAGAACATTCACAGCTTCTGATTTCTGCTTCCCTCTAGGACAGCTTCAGAGCTTTGAATTTCTACCAACATCACTTCATGCTAGATTTGTATCAGAACATTGTTGAATGTACCAGAGCATCATCAGAGCATCTCTACATCCTGAAATGTTACAGAACAAAAACTAAACGACAAAAGTCAGCATGAACGAGTCAGAACATAAAATGTATATTAGAACACATGATATGTATCAGAGCCATATAGGCTAAAATAATGTATCAGAGCAAATAGAATTTTGTCAGAGCAAATAGACAAATATGGATCAAATTCTATTATCTGTGCTTCTGATTCATTCTTCTTTCTTGCTTCTGATTTCTGAAGCTTGACAGCACTCAGCTTGCTTCAGTTTCCATGAGTTTATTCTTTTTACAGAATAACACTTCTTATGGTTTTGCTTCTTGTGTTTGCTTTGAAGATTCTCTTCACTTCTTTATACCTGCAAAACACTTAAACCATATAGAACTTGCAGTTCTTGTTAGAAAATGTGTGGGAGCTTTACCCAGCAACTGATAGATTAATCAAATCATTTATCATTTATCTTCTCCCCCTTTTTGTCATAACATCAAAAAGAATATTTCAAAAGATTCAGATGAATAAAACGACAAAAAAAATCACTGGAATGTAAAACAAGGAAACTTTTCATTTATAATCAAAAAAGATTACAAGAGAGGAATGCAGAAAAACAGATGCAATAAAGGAAAGAAAACTACAAAGACCAAAGGACTAAGATCCTAGCCTACGCAAAATCCGCGCCAGAACATCATGAATCCCGTCGGTGCTTGTAGCTTGCCTTGCCATGAAGGAGCGAAACTCAGCAATGGCTACTTCTTGCGCGTCCAAACGAGAAGCCAGCATAGCTTGATTCTGATGAAGGGCTTCCAAGGTCTCCATCAGAGCTGAGGTTTCACCAGAAGAAGAGGCACCTGAATTTCTGCCAAAAGAGACAGCAATCTCAGCAGGGTGATCTTCTGAGAGATCTCCAGCTTGTGCATCTTCCATTTCCTCATCTGAGTCTGACTCAGAAGTAGCCTTAGCATATTCTGGTTCAGGCAGCTCAGAAGTTCCATCTTCCAACGCTTGAAGAATAGCCGCAAGGTTTGTTAGAGGAGTAGGACCAGCAACTTCAGCAGGATAAACCACTACTGGAAAGACCATGTGAGGTGCTTTTTCAGACGGGTTCATTCTGAACCAGTTAAACAGCCACTGAAAATCTCCAGTCAGCACAGGAAACCATGGTTTCCACACCACGATGTCTCTGCAGAGATTTTCTTCTTCCAACTCATCTGCAGGTATCTTCTTCTCAAGAACACTTCTGTTCCTGATGAGATGGTGATAGCTGCTTTCACCAACTTCCAACCGAAGACCACGAATACCAGGAGCTTCAGACATGATCCTTCTCTGAGTGTCTGTAGCCCTAACCAGAAAATCCTGACGAAAGGTATCCCAAAGGTTGCTTGTAGCATACTCATCCAGATGGTTAAGGTGAGCAGCACCCAGAATCTCCAACCAGCCATTTACATCAGAATGTAAAAGCTCCAGATATGATTGAGTGGTAGGGGTTGGAGGGTTGACAGTAAACCTGGAGTCGGGAAGAACAACACTATAGGGATTAGGTGTTCTGGTGGGAAAAGGGTGTGAGAAAGATGAAGAAATATCTGATGGATGGGTTGAAGGAGAGGGGATATCAGATGGTGAAGAAGGTGGTTCCGAGAGGATGAATGAGGAGGAAGAGGTGGTGGAGGTCTTTGAAGAGGGAGGTGATTGAGGGATACCGTCAAGGGGTTGATACGTACGTCTAGAGTAATTTCCAGACATCATAGCTTCAAACGGATTCACTTTGAGAGGGTCATAGGTGGTCCTTACTCTTTTTGGCTTGGTTTCTGGTTCAGCAGTCGCCTTTCTCTTTTGTTTCCGATCATTATCTAGATTCCCAGAGCTTGACGATGGATTCATGATGAAGTTTGCAGATATTGGAAACTGCTAGGGTTTATAATATGAATGTAAAGAGAGAGAACGAAAAAGAAACTGAATGCAAAGTGAGAGAAATATAAGAGGGAGAAGAAACGTTTGAAGAATATAAAAAGAAAACTGAAAGAGAGTAAATGATGAAAAGCATTTAATGTTACGTGACGTGAGGAGAGATAATAATGACAAAAGACGTGATTTGCACAGTTACCTAAGTAGACGTCCCCTCAACTGCACGCACGCTTGTCCAGGAATAGTGAACACGTGTTTACCATCTGGATAGCCAGTTACAGCTGTTTTGCTTTTAAAGAGATTCTGAATCAACTTAGACAATGAAACGTTAGTAATAACTGAATCACAATTTCTAATTGATTTCAATCAGAACTTCTAAAAAAAATTTCATTTCAGAAGATACTCATACATACGAACTTCTCATCTTCTCATTTTGGGCTTGTTTCTGAAGACCCATTTTGTACCTATTAAATTGACTCCATCTGGTCTAGGAACAAGATCCCAAACATCATTCCTTGTAGACTGATTCAGTTCTTCTTGCATAGCAATTATCCAGTCTGGATCTTCTACAGCATGATCAACGGAAGTTGGCTCGATCAAAGATACAAGACCTAATTGACAGTCTGCATTGTTCTTAAGGAATGCTCTTGTTCTGATTGGATCATCCTTCTTTCCAAGAATGACATCTTCTGAATGACCAGAGATGAGTCTGGATGATCTTCTGACAGATGGTTCTTCAGAAATGCTTAGATTCTCTAGAGAAGCTGATACTTGATCTTCAGATTCTTTGCTTCTGAGAAGCTCTGCTTCTGATGCGTTGCTTCTTGGCTCAACAACTTCTGATATATCAATATCACAATCTGCAAAATTATCAAACTGCTTTGGTTTTTCAGAACCAAGCTTATCATCAAACCTGATATTGATTGATTCTTCTACAATCAATGTTTCAGTATTGTATACTCTGTAGCCTTTTGAGCGTTCAGAATATCCAAGAAGGAAACATTTTTGTGCTTTGGAATCAAACTTACCAAGATGATCTTTAGTGTTCAGAATAAAGCATACACATCCAAAAGGATGGAAATATGAAATGTTGGGCTTTCTATTCTTCCACAATTCATAAGGAGTCTTATTTAGAATAGGTCTGATAGATATTCTATTCTGAATATAGCATGCAGTGTTTATTGCTTCTGCCCAGAAATGCTTAGCCATATTGGTTTCATTGATCATGGTTCTGGCCATTTCTTGCAGAGTCCTATTCTTTCGTTCTACAACCCCATTTTGCTGTGGAGTTCTAGGACAAGAGAAATCATGGGCAATACCATTTTCTTTGAAGAATTCTTCAAAGGATCTGTTCTCAAATTCACCACCATGATCACTTCTGACCTTTATGATTTTACACTCTTTTTCAGATTGAATCTGAATGCAGAAATCAAAGAACACTGAATGAGACTCATCCTTGTGTTTCAAGAATTTTACCCATGTCCAGCGGCTATAATCATCTACGATGACTAATCCATATTTCTTCCCTCTGACAGATGCTGTTTTGACTGGGCCAAACAGATCAATGTGCAAGAGTTCTAATGGCCTTGAGGTAGAAACAACATTCTTGGACTTGAATGCAGGTTTGGAGAACTTGCCCTTCTGACATACTTCACAAAGAGCATCTGATTTGAATTTCAGATTAGGGAGTCCTCTGACAAGATCCAGTTTGTTAATCTGAGAAATCTTTCTCAAACTAGCATGACCTAATCTTCTGTGCCAGACCCACTGCTCGTCAGAAACAGACATAAGACAAGTCACCTTCTGACTCATAAGATCTTGCAGATCTGTCTTATAAATGTTGTTCTTCCTCTTGCCTGTAAATAGGATTGAGCCATCCTTCTGATTTACAGCCTTGCAAGACTCTTGATTAAAGATTATATCATAACCATTGTCACTCAATTGACTGATAGATAAGAGGTTATGTGTTAATCCTTCTACAAGAAGTACATTAGAAATGGAGGGAGAGTTACCAGACTTTATAGTTCCAGAGCCAATTATCTTGCCCTTCTGATCTCCTCCAAACTTGACTTCTCCTCCAGACTTAAGCACCAGGTCTTGGAACATAGACCTTCTTCCTGTCATGTGTCGTGAGCATCCAGAGTCCAGGTACCACGACATGTTGTGCTTTGTCCTTTTTGCAGCCAAGGATATCTGCAATAGGAATAATCTTATCCTTAGGTACCCACATCTTTTTGGGTCCTTTCTTGTTAGATTTTCTCAAGTTCTGATTGAACTTGGGTTTAACATTGTAAGCAATAGGAGGAACAGCATGATAATTTTTAATGTGAGTTTCATGATATTTCCTAGGTTGTGTCACATGCTTTTTGGTGTGTGTTATGTGAAAACTTTGAGCATGTGAAGTGTGCCTAATATCATGGGAGTGGCCATACTTGAACTGATCATACAATGGCTTGTATGTGAATTTCATTTCATCAACAGGTTCAAGTTTGTATGGGGTTTCACCCTCAAAACCAATGCCGACTCTTTTGTTTCCAGACACAGCATATTGTTAGAACAAGATTTGTTCCGATCAATTATCTTAGTTTTGATGATAACAATAATATGAATTTTGCTTAAGATAATATGGTACTCTAATCCAATGCAATTTCCTTTTCAGGAAATATATAAAGAGTACGCATAATTCAGCGCTCAGAAGCTTTGTCTCAAATGGTTCAGCATGCAACATCAGAACATGGTCTGGCAAGACATCAGAAGATGGTCGAAGCAGAATCAGAACATGGGTCTATGGAAGCATCAGAAGAACAAGAGAACAGAAGCACTGAAGTTCTGATGGTATCACGCTCAGAAGCACTTCAAGGTCAGAAGATCAGAAGATGCTTTGCACCAAGCTGTTTGACTCTGATGATATTCAAACGTTGTATTCACAAACATCAGATCAGAAGGAAGTACAAGTGGCAAGCTACGCTGACTGACAAAAGGAACGTTAAAAGCTATTAAAGGCTACGTCAGTAGACACAGCGTGAACAAGGCTCGAGGTAGTTGACAAAAGCGTATAACATTAAATGCGATGCTGTACGGAACACGCAAAGCATTAAATGCACTCAACGGTCATCTTCTCCAACGCCTATAAATATGAAGTTCTGATGAGAAGCAAGGTTAACGATTCTGCACCAAAACAACGCCTATTAACTTGCTAAAACTCTGTTCAAATCAAAGCTCAGAATCTTCATCTTCATCAAAGCTCACTACATTGCTGTTGTAATATATTAGTGAGATTAAGCTTAAACGTTAAGAGAAATATCACAGTTTGTGATTATAGCTTTTAAGAAGCAATTGTAATACTCTTAGAATTGATTACATTAAGTTGTAAGGAACTAGAGTGATCGTGTGGATCAGAATACTCTAGGAAGTCTTAGAGGTTATCTAAGCAGGTTGTAACTAGAGTGATCGTGTGGATCAGTATACTCTAGAAAAGTCTTAGAGGGTATCTAAGCAGTTGTTCCTGGAGTGATCAGTGTGTGATCAGAAGACTCTGGAAGACTTAGTTGCTGACTAAGTGGAGAACCATTGTAATCCGTGCGATTAGTGGATTAAATCCTCAGTTGAGGTAAATCATCTCTGCGGGGGTGGACTGGAGTAGTTTAGTTAACAACGAACCAGGATAAAAATAACTGTGCAATTTATTTTTTATCTGTCAAGTTTTTAAAGCTACACTTATTCAAACCCCCCCTTTCTAAGTGTTTTTCTATCCTTCAATTGGCATCAGAGCGCCGGTTCTAAGGTGCAAGCACTTAACCGTGTTTAGAAAAGATTCAGGAAGAGAAAAACGCTTCAGTAAAAGATGGTTGATGAAAGTGAAAAGTCTACACCTACATCTACATCTGGCTCTGCTGAGCAATACAACGGTAACAATGGTTACACTAGACCGCCGGTATTTGATGGTGAAAACTTTGAATACTGGAAAGATAAACTGGAAAGTTACTTTCTTGGTCTAGATGGTGATCTATGGGATCTTCTGATGGATGGTTACAAACATCCAGTAAATGCCAGAGGCGTAAAGCTGACAAGGCAAGAAATGAATGATGATCAGAAGAAGCTCTTCAGGAATCATCATAAATGCAGAACTGTTTTGCTGAATGCTATCTCTCATGCTGAGTATGAGAAGATATCTAACAGGGAAACGGCCTATGACATATATGAGTCCTTGAAAATGACTCATGAAGGAAATGCTCAAGTCAAGGAGACTAAAGCTCTAGCTTTAATCCAGAAGTATGAAGCCTTCGAGATGGAGGATGATGAAGACATTGAAAAGATGTTTTCAAGATTTCAAACTCTTACTGCTGGATTGAGAGTTCTTGACAAGGGATACACCAAGGCTGATCACGTAAAGAAGATCATCAGAAGCTTACCCAGAAGATGGGGTCCTATGGTGACTGCATTCAAGATTGCAAAGAATCTGAATGAAGTTTCTCTGGAAGAGCTTATCAGTGCCTTGAGAAGTCATGAAATAGAGCTGGACGCAAATGAGCCTCAAAAGAAAGGTAAGTCTATTGCATTAAAATCCAATATCAAGAAATGCACTAACGCTTTTCAGGCTAGAGAAGAAGATCCTGAAGAATCAGAATCTGAAGAAGAAGATGAACTGTCCTTGATCTCCAGAAGGCTAAATCAACTCTGGAAGACCAAGCAAAGGAAGTTCAGAGGCTTCAGAAGTTCAAAGAAATTTGAACGTGGAGAATCTTCTGATGACAGAAGATTTGACAAGAAGAAGGTCATGTGCTATGAATGCAATGAGCCTGGACACTTCAAGAATGAATGTCCAAATCTTCAGAAGGAAAATCCCAAGAAGAAGTTTCATAAGAAGAAAGGTCTTATGGCAACCTGGGATGAGTCAGAAGATGATTCAGACTCTGAAGATGAGCAGGCTAACTGTGCGCTGATGGCGACAGAAGATGACAGATCAGAATCTACATCAGAATCAGATTCTGAAGAGGTATTTTCTGAACTTACTAGAGATGAGTTAGTTTCCGGTCTAACTGAACTTCTGGAATTCAAGTCTCAGATGAGTCTCAAATACAAAAAGCTGAAAAAGCTATTTGAATTTGAAACAAAGAAGCTTGAGTTGGAGAATTCTGAATTAAAAGAAAAACTTTTAAAATTATCCAATAAAGTTGGATCTCCTTCTGATTCAGAAAAATCCACTCCTAGCCTAAACCATATTCTGAAAGAATATGATTTAAGTTTCAGGAAGTTCTTATCTAGAAGTATTGGCAGAAGTCAGCTAGCTTCTATGATATATGCTGTGTCTGGAAACAAAAGAGTCGGCATTGGTTTTGAGGGTGAAACCCCATACAAACTTGAACCTGTTGATGAAATGAAATTCACATACAAGCCATTGTATGATCAGTTCAAGTATGGCCACTCCCATGATATTAGGCACACTTCACATGCTCAAAGTTTTCACATAACACACACCAAAAAGCATGTGACACAACCTAGGAAATATCATGGAACTCACATTAAGAATTATCATGCTGTTCCTCCTATTGCTTACAATGTTAAACCCAAGTTCAATCGGAACTTGAGAAAATCTAACAAGAAAGGACCCAAAAAGATGTGGGTACCTAAGGATAAGATTATTCCTATTGCAGATATCCTTGACTGCAAAAGGACAAAGCACAACATGTCATGGTACCTGGACTCTGGATGCTCACGACACATGACAGGAAGAAGGTCTATGTTCCAAGACCTGGTGCTTAAGTCTGGAGGGGAAGTCAAGTTTGGAGGAGATCAGAAGGGCAAGATAATTGGCTCTGGAACTATAAAGTCTGGTAACTCTCCTTCCATTTCTAATGTACTTCTTGTAGAAGGATTAACACATAACCTCTTATCTATCAGTCAATTGAGTGACAATGGTTATGATATAATCTTTAATCAAGAGTCTTGCAAGGCTGTAAATCAGAAGGATGGCTCAATCCTATTTACAGGCAAGAGGAAGAACAACATTTATAAGACAGATCTGCAAGATCTTATGAGTCAGAAGGTGACTTGTCTTATGTCTGTTTCTGAAGAGCAGTGGGTCTGGCACAGAAGATTAGGTCATGCTAGTTTGAGAAAGATTTCTCAGATTAACAAACTGAATCTTGTCAGAGGACTCCCTAATCTGAAATTCAAATCAGATGCTCTTTGTGAAGCATGTCAGAAGGGCAAGTTCTCCAAACCTGCATTCAAGTCCAAGAATGTTGTTTCTACCTCAAGGCCATTAGAACTCTTGCACATTGATCTGTTTGGCCCAGTCAAAACAGCATCTGTCAGAGGGAAGAAATATGGATTAGTCATCGTAGATGATTATAGCCGCTGGACATGGGTAAAATTCTTGAAACACAAGGATGAGACTCATTCAGTGTTCTTTGATTTCTGCATTCAGATTCAATCTGAAAAAGAGTGTAAAATCATAAAGGTCAGAAGTGATCATGGTGGTGAATTTGAGAACAGATCCTTTGAAGAATTCTTCAAAGAAAATGGTATTGCCCATGATTTCTCTTGTCCTAGAACTCCACAGCAAAATGGGGTTGTAGAACGAAAGAATAGGACTCTGCAAGAAATGGCCAGAACCATGATCAATGAAACCAATATGGCTAAGCATTTTTGGGCAGAAGCAATAAACACTGCATGCTATATTCAGAATAGAATCTCTATCAGACCTATTCTAAATAAGACTCCTTATGAATTGTGGAAGAATAGAAAGCCCAACATTTCATATTTCCATCCTTTTGGATGTGTATGCTTTATTCTGAACACTAAAGATCATCTTGGTAAGTTTGATTCCAAAGCACAAAAATGTTTCCTTCTTGGATATTCTGAACGCTCAAAAGGCTACAGAGTATACAATACTGAAACATTGATTGTAGAAGAATCAATCAATATCAGGTTTGATGATAAGCTTGGTTCTGAAAAACCAAAGCAGTTTGATAATTTTGCAGATTGGGATATTGATATATCAGAAGTTGTTGAGCCAAGAAGCAACGCATCAGAAGCAGAGCTTCTCAGGAGCAAAGAATCTGAAGATCAAGTATCAGCTTCTCTGGAGAATCTAAGCATATCTGAAGAACCATCTGTCAGAAGATCATCCAGACTCATCTCTGGTCATTCAGAAGATGTCATTCTTGGAAAGAAGGATGATCCAATCAGAACAAGAGCATTCCTTAAGAACAATGCAGACTGTCAATTAGGTCTTGTATCTTTGATCGAGCTAACTTCTGTTGATCATGCTCTAGAAGATCCAGACTGGATAATTGCTATGCAAGAAGAACTGAATCAGTTTACAAGGAATGATGTTTGGGATCTTGTTCCTAGACCAGATGGATTCAATATAATCGGTACAAAATGGGTCTTCAGAAACAAGCTCAGTGAGAAAGGTGAAGTGGTAAGGAACAAAGCCAGACTGGTGGCTCAGGGTTATAGTCAGCAAGAAGGGATTGACTATACAGAAACCTTTGCACCGGTGGCCAGGTTAGAATCTATTCGTCTATTAATTTCATTTGCCACTCAACATAATATCACTCTCTATCAGATGGATGTTAAGAGTGCCTTCTTAAATGGTTATATAGATGAAGAAGTTTATGTCCATCAACCTCCTGGTTTTGAAGACTCTATGTCTCCTAATCATGTTTTTAAACTAAAGAAATCATTGTATGGATTGAAACAAGCTCCCAGAGCTTGGTATGAACGCTTAAGTTCTTTCCTTCTGGATAATGGTTTCACTAGAGGAAAAGTGGACACTACTCTCTTTTGTAAAACCTTTAAAAGGGATATTTTAATTTGTCAAATATATGTAGATGATATTATTTTTGGAACATCTAATGCTACACTTGGAAAGGAGTTTGCTGAGTCTATGCAGGCTGAGTTTGAAATGAGCATGATGGGAGAACTCAAGTATTTCCTTGGAATACAAATAAATCAAACATCAGAAGGAACGTATGTTCACCAAACCAAGTATGTGAAGGAACTTCTGAAGAAGTTTAATCTTCTAAACTGCAAAGAAGCCAAAACTCCTATGCATCCAACATGCATCCTAGGTAAGGATGAGGTAAGTAAGAAGGTAGATCAGAAGTTATACAGAGGTATGATTGGATCTCTTCTATATCTGACTGCTTCTAGACCTGACATTCTGTTCAGTGTTTGTTTGTGTGCTAGATTCCAATCAGATCCTAGAGAATCTCATTTAACTGCTGTTAAGAGAATTCTAAGGTATCTGAAAGGTACTACTAATGTTGGCTTAGTTTACAGAAAATCTAAAGAATACAACTTAGTAGGATTCTGCGATGCTGACTATGCTGGAGACAGAATTGAAAGAAAGAGTACTTCGGGAAGTTGCCAATTTCTTGGAAGTCATTTGATCTCCTGGTATAGCAAGAAGCAAGCAACTATTGCTCTATCAACAACAGAAGCAGAATATGTCGCTGCTGCTGGTTGTAGTACACAGATGCTCTGGATGAAGAGTCAGTTAGAAGATTATCAGATATTTGAGAGTAACATTCCTATATTCTGTGATAATACTTCTGCTATATGTTTATCTAAGAATCCTATTCTTCATTCAAAAGCTAAACATATTGAGATTAAACATCATTTCATAAGGGACTATGTTCAGAAGGGTGTTATATCTTTAAACTTTGTGGATACAGACCATCAATGGGCTGATATCTTTACAAAACCCCTGGCTGAAGATAGGTTTAAGTTCATTCTGAAGAACATCAGTATGGATTTATGCCCAGAATGAGAAGATGAGAAGTTCTTACGTATGAGTATCTTCTGAAATGAATGTGGATTTCTTTTTATATCAGAAGTTCTGATTGAAATCTTTTAGAAATTATGATTCGGTTATTACTAACGTTTCATTGTCTAAGTTGATTCAGAACCTCTTTTAAAGCAAAACAGCTGTAACGTTTTATCTCGGGATGGTAAACCTGTCGTTACTGTTCATGGATAAGTGTGCGTGCAGTTGAAGGGACGCCGACCATAGGTAACTGTGCTAGTCACCTCATTCGTCTTTATTATCTCTCCTCACGTCACGTAACATTAAATGTTTTTCATCATTTACTCTCTTTCAGTTTTTTTTTATGTTTTTCAAACGTTTCTTTTTCCTCTTATATCTCTCTCACTTTGCATTCCTCTTCAAGTCATTTCTCTCTCTCTTCCGTTTTCTTCTCTTGCTCAAACAAGTCTTTCTTACTTTTAAAAAAATCCTAGCTCAAACCTAGCGTTCATACTAAGTCTGTTGAGGATCTATGACTCAAAGGCGACAGATCTCTGCATATCTCGGGATGGCTCTCCTAATACCTCTCAAGTCAGACCTCTTCTTTGATGTTGTTATCAACTTTCACCCAAAGACAGAAGACTTTCTTGAGTTATGGGAAGAGGTTAAGAATGATATTCTTAACTTCTATGTTAAGGGAAAGCCCCGTTTGCAACATTAGCTCTCTGTCTGTGAACTGTCCCTCTCTTCCTCTTTGGACTCTTGGATCTCTCCTACAGTGGAGGTTCCAGTCTGGAAGACAAGAGTCCACAGGGATTCTTGATGGGTTGACACGGAGTGTGTCTTGCTAGGGTGCTGTTTTTAATTTTTGTAGTCATTTCCTCTTGGGATGACTTTTTATGTATTTGCTAGGAATGTTTCTCATCTTGTTAAACATAGGAACCTTTTGTAATATCTTTTGATTATCAATAAAAAGTTTCTTTGCTTTACATTCCAGTGATTTTATTTGTCTCTTGCTTTGCATTTGAAATATGCTTTTTGATGATATGACAAAAAAGGGGGAGAAGATAAATGATAAATGATTTGATTAATCTATCAGTTGCTGGGTAAAGTTCCCACACATTTACTAACAAGAACTGCAAGTTCTATATGGTTTAAGTGTTTTGCAGGTATAAAGAAGTGAAGAGAATCTTCAAAGCAAACACAAGAAGCAAAACCATGGAAACTGAAGCAAGCTGAGTGCTGTCAAGCTTCAGAGATCAGAAGCAAGAAAGAAGAATGAATCAGAAGCACTGATAATAGAATTTGATCCATATTTGTCTATCTGCTTTGACAAAATTCTACTTGCTCTGATACATTATTTTAGCCTATATGGCTCTGATACATATCATGTGTTCTAATATACATTTTATGTTCTGACTCGTTCATGCTGACTTTTGTCGTTTAGTTTTTGTTCTGTAACATTTCAGGATGTAGAGATGCTCTGATGATGCTCTGGTACATTCAACAATGTTCTGATACAAATCTAGCATGAAGTGATGTTGGTAGAAATTCAAAAGCTCTGAAGCTATCCGAGGGAAGCAGAAATCAGAAGCTGTGAATGTTCTAAAGATCCAGAAAACTCAAGTTCTGAAGCTGTCCTAGATGGAAGCAGAAGTCAGAAGCTGTGAATGTTCAGAAGATCAAAGAAATTCAAGTTCTGAAGCTGTCCTAGATGGAAGCAGGAATCAGAAGCTGTGAGTGTTCTAGGGATCTAAAGAAATTCTAGTTCTGAAGCTGTCCAATGGAAGCAGAAGTCAGAAGCTATGAATTCTCTAAAGACAGAAGCTTATGTGATCGTCTCTACCGAAATAATCAGGGAAGTCTTTTATTAAAGTTCTTCGAGTATTTATTTCAGGGGGAGATTATTTATCTCAGGGGGAGATTGTTAATCTCAGGGGGAGACATATTCATATGCTTATGCTATAGCTGTGTAATTTGTCTTTTGCCGTCTGTTCTTTCTGATCGCAAATTCATATCATTTATATATGTTTTTGTCATCATCAAAAAGGGGGAGATTGTTAGAACAAGATTTGTTCCGATCAATTATCTTAGTTTTGATGATAACAATAATATGAATTTTGCTTAAGATAATATGGTACTCTAATCCAATGCAATTTCCTTTTCAGGAAATATATAAAGAGTACGCATAATTCAGCGCTCAGAAGCTTTGTCTCAAATGGTTCAGCATGCAACATCAGAACATGGTCTGGCAAGACATCAGAAGATGGTCGAAGCAGAATCAGAACATGGGTCTATGGAAGCATCAGAAGAACAAGAGAACAGAAGCACTGAAGTTCTGATGGTATCACGCTCAGAAGCACTTCAAGGTCAGAAGATCAGAAGATGCTTTGCACCAAGCTGTTTGACTCTGATGATATTCAAACGTTGTATTCACAAACATCAGATCAGAAGGAAGTACAAGTGGCAAGCTACGCTGACTGACAAAAGGAACGTTAAAAGCTATTAAAGGCTACGTCAGTAGACACAGCGTGAACAAGGCTCGAGGTAGTTGACAAAAGCGTATAACATTAAATGCGATGCTGTACGGAACACGCAAAGCATTAAATGCACTCAACGGTCATCTTCTCCAACGCCTATAAATATGAAGTTCTGATGAGAAGCAAGGTTAACGATTCTGCACCAAAACAACGCCTATTAACTTGCTAAAACTCTGTTCAAATCAAAGCTCAGAATCTTCATCTTCATCAAAGCTCACTACATTGCTGTTGTAATATATTAGTGAGATTAAGCTTAAACGTTAAGAGAAATATCACAGTTTGTGATTATAGCTTTTAAGAAGCAATTGTAATACTCTTAGAATTGATTACATTAAGTTGTAAGGAACTAGAGTGATCGTGTGGATCAGAATACTCTAGGAAGTCTTAGAGGTTATCTAAGCAGGTTGTAACTAGAGTGATCGTGTGGATCAGTATACTCTAGAAAAGTCTTAGAGGGTATCTAAGCAGTTGTTCCTGGAGTGATCAGTGTGTGATCAGAAGACTCTGGAAGACTTAGTTGCTGACTAAGTGGAGAACCATTGTAATCCGTGCGATTAGTGGATTAAATCCTCAGTTGAGGTAAATCATCTCTGCGGGGGTGGACTGGAGTAGTTTAGTTAACAACGAACCAGGATAAAAATAACTGTGCAATTTATTTTTTATCTGTCAAGTTTTTAAAGCTACACTTATTCAAACCCCCCCTTTCTAAGTGTTTTTCTATCCTTCACATATATCATAGAAGCTAGCTGACTTCTGCCAATACTTCTAGATAAGAACTTCCTGAAACTTAAATCATATTCTTTCAGAATATGGTTTAGACTAGGAGTGGATTTTTCTGAATCAGAAGGAGATCCAACATTATTGGATAATTTTAAAAGTTTTTCTTTTAATTCAGAATTCTCCAACTCAAGCTTCTTTGTTTCAAATTCAAATAGCTTTTTCAGCTTTTTGTATTTGAGACTGATCTGAGACTTGAGTTCCAGAAGTTCAGTTAGACCGGAAACTAACTCATCTCTAGTAAGTTCAGAAAATACCTCTTCAGAATCTGATTCTGATGTAGATTCTGATCCGTCATCTTCTGTCGCCATCAGCGCACAGTTAGCCTGCTCATCTTCAGAGTCTGACTCATCTTCTGACTCATCCCAGGTTGCCATAAGACCTTTCTTCTTATGAAACTTCTTCTTGGGATTTTCCTTCTGAAGTTTTGGACATTCATTCTTGAAGTGTCCAGGCTCATTGCATTCATAGCACATGACCTTCTTCTTGTCAAATCTTCTGTCATCAGAAGATTCTCCACGTTCAAATTTCTTTGAACTTCTGACGCTTCTGAACTTCCTTTGCTTGTTCTTCCAGAGTTGATTCAGCCTTCTGGAGATCAAGGACAGTTCATCTTCTTCTTCAGATTCTGATTCTTCAGGATCTTCTTCTCTAGCCTGAAAAGCGTTAGTGCATTTCTTGATATTGGATTTTAATGCAATAGACTTACCTTTCTTTTGAGGCTCATTTGCGTCCAGCTCTATTTCATGACTTCTCAAGGCACTGATAAGCTCTTCCAGAGAAACTTCATTCAGATTCTTTGCAATCTTGAATGCAGTCACCATAGGACCCCATCTTCTGGGTAAGCTTCTGATGATCTTCTTTACGTGATCAGCCTTGGTGTATCCCTTGTCAAGAACTCTCAATCCAGCAGTAAGAGTTTGAAATCTTGAAAACATCTTTTCAATGTCTTCATCATCCTCCATCTTGAAGGCTTCATATTTCTGGATTAAAGCGAGAGCGTTAGTCTCCTTGACTTGAGCATTTCCTTCATGAGTCATTTTCAAGGACTCATATATGTCATAGGCCGTTTCCCTGTTAGATATCTTCTCATACTCAGCATGAGAGATAGCATTCAGCAAAACAGTTCTGCATTTATGATGATTCCTGAAGAGCTTCTTCTGATCATCATTCATTTCTTGCCTTGTCAGCTTTACGCCTCTGGCATTTACTGGATGTTTGTAACCATCCATCAGAAGATCCCATAGATCACCATCTAGACCAAGAAAGTAACTTTCCAGTTTATCTTTCCAGTATTCAAAGTTTTCACCATCAAATACCGGCGGTCTAGTATAACCATTGTTACCGTTGTGTTGCTCAGCAGAGCCAGATGTAGATGCAGGTGTAGACTTTTCACTTTCATCAACCATCTTTTACTGAAGCGTTTTTCTCTTCCTGAATCTTTTCTAAACACGGTTAAGTGCTTGCACCTTAGAACCGGCGCTCTGATGCCAATTGAAGGATAGAAAAACACTTAGAAAGGGGGGGTTTGAATAAGTGTAGCTTTAAAAACTTGACAGATAAAAATAAATTGCACAGTTATTTTTATCCTGGTTCGTTGTTAACTAAACTACTCCAGTCCACCCCCGCAGAGATGATTTACCTCAACTGAGGATTTAATCCACTAATCGCACGGATTACAATGGTTCTCCACTTAGTCAGCAACTAAGTCTTCCAGAGTCTTCTGATCACACACTGATCACTCCAGGAACAACTGCTTAGATACCCTCTAAGACTTTTCTAGAGTATTCTGATCCACACGATCACTCTAGTTACAACCTGCTTAGATAACCTCTAAGACTTCCTAGAGTATTCTGATCCACACGATCACTCTAGTTCCTTACAACTTAATGTAATCAATTCTAAGAGTATTACAATTGCTTCTTAAAAGCTATAATCACAAACTGTGATATTTCTCTTAACGTTTAAGCTTAATCTCACTAATATATTACAACAGCAATGTAGTGAGCTTTGATGAAGATGAAGATTCTGAGCTTTGAGTAGAACAGTGTTTCAGCAAGTTAATATGAGTTGTTTTATGCAGAATCGTTAACCTTGCTTCTCATCAGAACTTCATATTTATAGGCGTTGGAGAAGATGACCGTTGAGTGCATTTAATGCTTTGCGTGTTCCGTACAGCATTGCATTTAATGTTATACGCTTTTGTCAACTACCTCGAGCCTTGTTCACGCTGTGTCTACTGACGTAGCCTTTAATAGCTTCTAACGTTCCTTTTGTCAGTCAGCGTAGCTTGCCACTTGTACTTCCTTCTGATCTGATGTTTGTGAATACAATGTTTGAATATCATCAGAGTCAAACAGCTTGGTGCAAAGCATCTTCTGATCTTCTGACCTTGAAGTGCTTCTGAGCGTGATACCATCAGAACTTCAGTGCTTCTGATCTCTTGTTCTTCTGATGCTTCCATAGACCCATGTTCTGATTCTGCTTCGACCATCTTCTGATGTCTTGCCAGACCATGTTCTGATGTTGCATGCTGAACCCTTTGAGACAAAGCTTCTGAGCGCTGAATTATGCATACTCTTTATATATTTCCTGAAAAGGAAATTGCATTGGATTAGAGTACCATATTATCTTAAGCAAAATTCATATTATTGTTATCATCAAAACTAAGATAATTGATCAGAACAAATCTTGTTCTAACACATGGTTTATTAGAGTTGATGAATGTCACCTGATCAATGATATTCATAATTATCTGCAAGTGTGTACCTTGAAATCTTCAAGGTTGAAGTGTTCCTAGAAGGAGGAATAGATGTCCTATCTGATGTTGGGACATTAAGAACTGGTATGCATCTACCAGTTGAAGAATAGATGTTTTGGTGCTAAACTAATGTAGTGTGAGAACATTGGTTTGGAACCTACTCCTGGTCTGGAAGAGGAGACATCTGGCTAAGTTAATCAGGACACGATTAACATGTGCTCAGTTCCACTAAGAAAAACTCATTAAGGTATTCCTTTCTAATCCTTTATGTTGTACTTTTTAAGAGCCTATATCTGTAAGTTTCCTCTGATCAATGAAACCAGATAAGTATTCATAACCATAGAGCAGTTGTTGGAGCTGAATACTGTGTCTCAATCACAGTGAAATATGGTTAAGAATGTGTACTGCCCTAGTTGTTATCCAGAAAGGGTAGTATGATTTTAAATCAAGGAAGTCAGATGGATCTGAAATCCAGTGTTATGTTATGACTAAGTCTGTTCCAGAAACCTAGCTGAGGGAATCTCCTCTATAGGTACAGACCATGACATCCGTCATCTCAAAATCAGAATTAAAGTCTGAAGAAAAGGTTATTGAGATGCTGGCTATTTATCCCTTGATGTGTTTGGATATTGCTGACTATTGGATTATTCTGTTACTAACCTGAGTATTGTCAATTTGACATTTAAGATGTTAACCAAGAACCATGAAGGATGATGTCACATCTGATGTTACATCTCAAGATCTTCAGTTATTTTTTTTTTGTATTTGCCAAGAACAGAAAGTATAAATGTGAAGAGGTAATCAGTCAGAATGACCTAGTATGAGTAGCAAATTCTAATTGAAAAGTTGGTAAGTACTTTAACGGGAGACTTAGTACTTATTAGGTTTAGAACCTGGATGCTGAGAAGAAGTTCTTACAACCATGAGTTCTCAATTATCTTCACACATCAAAGAAGAAGGCAAGAGTCTCTGATGTGGGATACTGATTCTGTTAAATATCTTGGTGGGAGCTGGATATTTACAAAGTCTGTATAAAACAACTCAGACGTGTATATTGAAGATCAGTTTATGGTTATACAATCATAGTTTCTTCTATTTCAAGTTACAGAATGTGGGAATCTGGATCTTGTGTAGCAAGCAAACTGAGGTTTCTAAACTTGGAATCTGTGGCAAATTCCAAATGAAGAGAACTTCAAGGACAAACACCGAAGATGTCCTAAAGTTGTATATCTCAGAGGGAGTAAAGGAGTATGAAGATCAGCAAAGACAATGTTTTTCTACTTCTATTCATTTGAAAAGTCTTTCAAAGACTAATCTTGAAGAAAGAAGAACAAAGTCACACAAAAACCTCAGAACATAACTCAAGTCATGTTTATTATCAAAGACCAGCAAAGAATATTATTTGCATTATCATCTGACGACATGAATTGATGGTGTGTGTCACTTGTTCTGATCCAAGTGCATGATCCAACCTATGCACAAGTCCACCTGATGCAGTTTGTTCTCAAATAACATTTCTTGATCAAGACTTTGGGTGAAGTCCAGGTATGTTATTTAAATTTCTCAGGAGTATAGAGTCTTTTCGTTTTGTTTGAGTCTTGTTTGAGTCCCTCATGTTCTTCTTTTGAATATTAGAAGTGTCTAGAGTCTAGCTTATGATTGTCTATTTGAGTCAATCATAGGGTTTAAGGGTAGTGTTCAGGCATTGTTAAGTCTGAGGTCATTCTTTAAACCTGTTTGGTAAAGAATTAAGAGTCTTGTTTCGAATCGTGAACACAATTCGTTTCTTGTGTTCCAAGTCCTCTATAGAGAAGTGTTATCTCTATGGATAGTCAAGAGTTTGTTTGAGTTCAGATGAACTTGTGTCTTAGGTATCAACATCACGAAGTACATATTTCCTGGTAGAAGGACTGGGAATATATAGAAGTTTGAAAAAGCAACATTATTGTCTAGAGTGGCAGTTTGGACATAATGTGGATTAGAATGGGCAGGTTCTGATCTGGATGTAAGTAATATGTTCTGGCCAAACATAATTACTTTCATGATGAAGACTTCACTTAGTGAAAATGACTATGAAGACAAAAGTTCTATGGTCGGATCAACACATCTAAGGATAAAGGAGAATCTCTTCTGTTCAAGGAGTATGTTAATCAATGTGTGAGATTGAAAAACACCTTATCATGAAGGATTTCAAAGTATCTTAAGCAGACCATGATCTGATTCAAACATGGTAGGGTTATGCTCAACAAAATTCCAGGAGTGGTAGTTCTGTTTGTTGAGATTGTGGCAACCTCTCTGTGTGTGATTCTAGTATCAAGGGGTCATCTATTGATCATTTCTGAAGGAGATAAGTTCTTAGGCAAGGGTCTGTTGAAAATAAAAAGGGGATGAAACTTGTGGAGAATACTGGTAGTACAAATGTCACACATAATGTTATGACATTCTACTTCTAGTGTAAGTATTTATTGTGAGGAACAAATTTTCCATAATGAGTGTGTTCAGCAGGATTGTTGAACAGAGGGTGCGGCTCTTGAAGATATGAAGATGAGTCTTATATTTTCCATTAATCATTTCAAGCTTATTCCGTTTGTGGGAGCTCATACTATCTCGGATAGGGGGAGTAACTTCTTTTGTCAAGAGAAAATTCTTGGTTAAAAATACTTTTACGTCATGAAGAAAATGTGATACTTCTGTCAGTTATTTGAATGGTTCAAGTCAACCATGTGCAACTAATAACCATTATTCCTTCTCTACACTAATGAGGTAGCTGTGTGCTAACAGTCTCAAGGTGTACAAAAACAACAGAAGTCTATGTCTATGACTAGTGAGTAAGTAGGGAGTCTGTTAATTGGTCCAAATGATGCTCTGTCTTAATCTTTTACGGAATCTTGGGCTATGTGTCTGAAGGAAAGAAAAGTAACAATGTCTGACATAATGGCATGACATGTTTAAAGACATTGAATCTTCACAGTCAAACAAGGAAATCTGAATTGAAGTTTATCTACACATCAGCGGTCGGTGTAAAGTTCATTCAATGACTATGCATGCACTGGTAATTCAAGATAACTCCTATCAGAAAAACAGTCAAAAACTGCTTTGGAAAGAGTAATAGCTTTTGGAACTGTTTCCTAATTAACCATTTGACCATTGAACAAGACCAAAGACCTTCGTTAATTCCTACAATCTTCATTTGCTATATAATAGCATCTCCGTGAATTGCAGAAATCAAACTCTCTCAAAATATCGTTTGTGTGCGTTCTTGTGAGTCGAGTCTGGGTTTAGTATTGTGATGGGTTGTTGTACCAAAACCATCTCAGAAAAAGAAAAACACGGGCTAGGGATGTTGATGGTCTCTACCATGGGTTTTTCTACAATAACAACAAAGATGTTCCACTATATACAACCTTCAATATAGGAATCATTTTCGTTAAGATTTGTGATATGAGTTATGAACACAATTGTGATTTGTGTTCTGAGTTACTAGGACTGGTGGACAGTTTTCACTCAAGTCCTCTCTCGAGGTCTATGCTAGGATTTGGTTTCTGGTACAAGACTAAGGAAGGGGTCTCTTATGCCACCATTGGTCCTCCAAGACGCAGGGCTTCTCCCATCATCTTCCTCGTGAACATCAGTGTTGCATGAAGATGTTCCACTGCATATTATGACATCGGTTCTTTCTTTGTCATATTGTGTCTAAAAAGGGGGAAAAGAATACCATCTTCTGTTTTTGCTTCTGTAGCAGACTGGCGATGTTATGATGTGGTTCAAGTCCTGAAGAATAGAAGGTAAACCCAATTCTGAGAATGTAAAATTCTGTTCTTCCTTGGTGTCTTGAAGTTTTTATGTTTTTGCTGCATTTTTATGTTTTAGCCAAAATATGCCAAAAGGTGAGATTGTTAGTGCTTTTATTGGCTGATTGGCATCTATGTTTGGTTAAAACATAATAGCAGTAAAACATAATAATAATGTGAATCTTTCAAGTTTATAAAGAACAAAACATGTACAAGCAACGTGTTAGATGGAATGTTATGACATCAACTCATGACATCGCCCCTGCAGAACTGGAAGGAAGATTCAGTTTGTACTTAACAGATACAGAATATTCTATGTGAATATTATGTAATCCTATGTGGCGCATATTTAAAGGTCAAAAGAATAATTGAAGAATCAGATCAGAAGATTGAAGATTCAGGAAGAATCAGATCTGAAGATTGGATTCAGCAGTCTCTAATTTAGGAAACTCAGGATTGAAAGACCATATTTGTAGCAGAATATTTTCTGCATATTTGTAACAGCCAGAGTGCTGCGATTTGTAAGCCCAAGTCCAATTGGGATCAGGTTATAAATAGGAAACTTTTGTAACCTAGTTAAAAATAGAAAACCTGGTTTTAATGATGTAGTCATTAGGGTTTCTATAGGGAGACCACCCAGGTTGTAGGATGGCTGCCTTGTCCTTCTCGAAACTTGTAGGTTAGAGAAGTGATTGTCCTCACTCGAAACCTGTAGGTAAGAGTTGAGTATTGTAAGCTTGATTGAAGCTGTGAAGCAGATCAAGTATGTGTTCATTGTTAATTGTGTAAATAGTTGTTGCAGGGTTGTAATAGTTAGGTATCACCAGGGAGTGAGCAGAGGTTTTCTTATCTTGGATGGAGTTCTGAGATAGAGATTTCATTGGGTAGTGACTAGGTAAACCAGAGGTTGTTTATCTGTAAACCAGAGGTTGTTTATATAAAATAGTACTACAGATAGTGGAATCTTCTTCCTGGCTTGGTAGCCCCCAGAGTAGGTTAGTTAGAATCGAACTGGGTTAACAATTAACTGTGTTAGAAGTGTTAGTTGTTCCTGTACAGAACCATGTAAAAATTATAATCTGGTTATGTATGCTGAACATTTGTGATCCCATGTCTCATTGACTCTTTCCTAAGAGTAATTAAATAATGAGGGATCCTTGTATTCTGCTGGTGCTACATTAATAACAGATCAGATGTCTTGACATCAGGATTGACATCCGAGTCTGTCATGCCAGAATTTTCAGTAAGGATAAAACCTTTTCTGTATTTACACAATTTGCAAGGTTATGTCAAAATAAAATGAATACAAATATAGTTGCAATCCGTAGCGATCATGGAGGTGAATTTGAAAATCCTAATTTTGAAATTTTTTGTGTGATACATGGTATTGATCATAACTTTTCAGCTCCTGGAACTCCACAACAAAACGGTGTTGTGGAGCGTAAAAATCGTGTTCTAAAGGAAGTCTACCTAAATATTTTTCGGCAAATGCTATTAGTACTGCATGTTATGTTTTAAATAGGATACTCATACGTCCTATATTAAACAAAACGCCTTATGAGCTATTAAAAGGTAGAAAACCTAATGTTTCACACCTTCACGTGTTCGGTTGCAAATGTTTTGTGTTAAATAACGGGAAAGATAACCTTGGAAAATTTGACGCTAAAGCGGATGAAGGAATATTTCTTGGATACTCTCAATCTAGTAAAGCTTATAGGATTTATAACAAAAGACTACTTACAGTTGAAGAGTCCGTTCACGTGTCCTTTGATGAATCTTACCCAAAATTTGTTGAGAAAGGTATTTCTTTTGATAATGCAGGCTTGTCCTCTGAAGATATTCTAAAGGATACCGAAGAAGAAGTAGAAACACCCAAGCCAGAGATTATTAAAGAAAAGGAAGACAATACTCATGACAAAGTGGAAGAAGCAAATCCCTCAAGCAACGAGGAACTTCCCAAAGCCTGGAGAACCTTAAAAGATCATCCAATTGACAACATTCTAAGTGATATCACGAAGGGCGTTACAACGCGCTCTCAGATAAGTAACTTTTGTTATCATTTTGCTTTTGTTTCACAAGTTGAATCGAAAAACGCTAAGGAAGCATTACTTGATGAGCATTGGTTAATGGCCATGTGTAATACGGTGGGAGAACTGACTTTTTCAAATGTGCGGATAGCAAGAGTCGCCACCGACTTTTATTTTATCCGATTAGGAAAGGCAAAAAGAACAGGAAAGACCTTTAAAAGATTTTGAGTTCCGAGGGTAGGTTATACAAAGGGAAGGTATGAGCACCCTTTGTATCTATGGTTATCCATGGGCTCATAATTGCTTAGCTCACTTGTTTTTGTCTGAATTTCCTAAAAGAGTGTAGTGTGTGTTTAGAAAAACAATTTGAAAAAGGACTTTAACTTTGTAAACAAAGTGTAGCCTTTGAAATTGTTTTGAAATAGGAGGTGTGAAAAGCCTTTAAAGTTTTGAATTGAGCAAGAAATTAGGAGGTAGCTACCCTAAATTTATAAGGTCTAACTCGTTCTTTAAGTCTTTGCTTAGGTGATAGTACTATCCATACCATTTGAGGATAGGTAGTCCTATGCATTGGATGTGCGGGTCATCGAAGGGTCATCGGATCGTCATAGGGACTATCCATACCATAAAGAGGGTAGGAAGTCCTATGAGATGTGAATAATCATAAAGGCAACAAGTAAGGATACCTTAGCATTCGAAGGGACTATCATCATTTAATTGAGGGACAAGATCATTTATATCGTAGGCAACTCGAAGGGACTATGATCTTTATGATGATTTTTGAATCGAAGGCAACAGGCTAAGGTATCCCGACATTTGAGGGACTTGACTATTTAATCGAAAGGTAGCATAAGAGAGATTACCTTAAAGGTGAGTGTGTGAACAAAAAGTGATTGATTAATTTAATCCTGAAAATTAGGGTTATTCTAGGTTGCTTTTAGTCTTGCCATACAATCCTATTAACATGCATCTAACAGTTAAAGTCCACAGTCCATAACAGTTTATAGTGTGCGGAAAGTAGAAGCAAAAAAAGTAAATCCTACGCTATTACAAGGCTTCGGGATGGGGGATTACATAACCAAAACGGGAGAGTGCGGAAAAATAAAAATCCTAATTACTATTACATCAAAAAAAATTGGCAACCTATACACCTTCTAGAATTTAAATGAACAATTAAATAAATAATTAAATGAATAAAAATTATAAGTAATTAAATGATTAAAAATTAACACACATGCGAGAATCATAGAGTATGAGATGAGAAGAGAAGATCGCGAATTGAAACAAATTGATGTTTGAAAATAAGTGAGATAAGAACCTAACTCTAAAGGTTATTACTAAATTAATTATAAACCTAAATTACTTAATTAATTATTGGTTAAAATCTAATTAATTAAATCGGGAAAAAAAACCTAATGGGTCAAAAACTTAATGGGTTAAAAAACCTAATTAACTAAATTAATTATTTTGGTTAAAAAACCTAATTAACTAAAGGTTAAACCTAGACGAATATTAATGGACAACACCTAAGATTAAACCTAGACAAATGTTAATGGACAACACCTACCTATTATACATTTTAGTGTTTTTTATGGTCTTTGGGTTAACGCTAAACCTAATTCTAAATTAATTATAAGCCTAAAAATTAAATCAAAGTTAAATAAAAAACCTAACATTAATTAATATAGTTAGCCTAAAAAATAATTAAACCAAAAGTTAAAACCTAAAAATTTTATGTTTACCTAGGAAAATATGGTTTATGGTCAATAGGGGGAAAATTGAGATTTTACCAAGGTTATCAAGGAGAAGTAGGAAATGGGAGATAAGATTTACACCCGCTCTCCTTTGGCCAAAGGAAGTGCCTGCAAAAAAATGATAATAATAAGAATATGATAATAATAGTATAATAATAATAATAAAAATAATAATAATAATATAAGATAAAAAAAGAATTGGGGTTTAGAAAATTAAATTGTGGCCAAAATTACGAATAACCTTGATTTGGTCAAAAACCAAAAGGTTTTTAGCCAAATACGAATAACCTTGATTTGGCCAAAATCCAAAAGGCTTTTGGCCAAAAAAACACTTGGGGTACCCCTTGAGGCCAAGGGATGAAGCTCCTTCCACTTGGACAATCCATAGGAAACCTGATTATAAATCAAATAAAATAAGATAACGAAGCTACAAATTTTTTGAGATTTTTTTGAAAATATGAAAATAGAAATTAAATCAAATAAAATATAAAAACGAGGAATTTGCGATTTTGAGCGTCGAAACCTTTTAGAATTCTATTCTAAAGGAGTATTGTTCCTCGATTTTTTTATGAACTTCTGGAAAACATTCGGAGCAAATCGAAACAGTAGTTTCAGAATTCGGCTGATAGGCTGGAAAATTTATCACTCTGCTGCAACCGGAATTAGAGTGACGGAAGATTATTCGTAACAGTCAGAAACAGTGGTAAAGGGTTTTTTGTGGATGGGTGTAAAATTATGAGAGTTGTTGATTGTTAGTGTATGAGAACGGAGAATTTGGTAGAAGTGAATGGTTGGTGAATGGTTAAAAATAAGGGTTGTTAGTTATTTATAAGAAAACATTAGGTTAAAAGGAAAATGGGCTTGGACCTCACTAAGAGCTTAATTTATTTTATTTTTCTTATTTTGAATTATTTAGATGAATAAATCAAAATAATTGAAATAAAACAATTTAAGGGGTGATTGGATTAAAACTGTGGCCCAATAATGAATTTTCTCAATTTGGATTTTATGCACTGACTCAAAATTTCCCAACTTTCATCAGCCATAATTTTCTCAATTTTCATTAATTGGGAATAATTTTGAATTTGTTGGAAAGCTTAGGGTGTTCTCTTCAATTATTTTCGCATTTGAATATTTTTGTCTTTAAAAATGAGAGGGCAAATTTTGGGGTATGACACCATGAAAGAGGAATTAAATCAGTTTAAGAGAAATGATGTATGGGACCTTGTCCCTCATCCGGGAGAACATCAAGTAATAGGTACTAGATGGGTTTTTCGTAATAAACTTGATGAAAATGGAGTAATCACTGGAAACAAGGCAAGGTTAGTGGCTCAAGGCTACAACCAAAAAGAGGGCATAGATTATGAGGAGACGTACGCTCCCGTAGCCCGCCTTGAAGCAATACGTCTTTTATTAGCCTATGCTTGCTCAAAAGAATTTAAACTATTTCAAATGGACGTTAAGAGTGCTTTCCTAAATGCATATATTAATGAGGAAGTCTATGTAGCTCAACCACCCGGCTTTGAAAATCATGAGTACCCCACACATGTTTACAAGTTGAAACGAGCTTTATATGGACTCAAGCAAGCCCCTAGGGCTTGGTATAAGCGTTTAAGCAAATTTCTACTTAGTCAAGGGTACTCTAGGGGTAAAGTTGACAATACTCTCTTCATTAAAAGAAAAGAGGAACACATTCTATTAGTACAAGTTTATGTTAATCACATGGTTCCTTCATACATTTCATGTGTGCATTACATTTGTTTTTGCAAAAGCATTTTGGATCTTCTACGTCGACCCAAAATAAAGATGCGTCGATCCATCGTGAACAATTTCAAAACTAAAAAATTCTGATCAGTTTACGTCGACGTACTCCTTAAGTGAGTCGACCTATCGGGATTTGATTTTAAAACATGACTTTATGTTCACTTTAAGTCGACGCAATCACGCTTTACGTCAATATATCATGTTCTATTTGGGTCGACCCGGATCCAACACTATTTTATGCATCTTCATTCCTTTCCTCTTCTCATTTTTCATTACGGAAGCCCTAATTCCCCTCTTCCAACCAAGTTTTCTTGCTTCAACAAACCTTTATCACAACCATTATCAAGCAATCAAATTATGCCTCCCAAGTCTAGAAAAGGGAAGGAAATCGCCTCTAGGTGATCCTCCACTCCGATAAGTGCTCTGGACTTGGTTCATCCTGACTGTAGGGCTGACTATGAAAAATTTCATTTGAAAAGGAATTTCATTAAGCAATATGTGTATTACCCTAAGGTAGCAGCCAAAATGCATATTCCTGAAATTGTTAATCCCTTGAATCATCAGCAAATTGACAATTTTTTTGAGTGTGACACTAAGTATAATTAGGATGTAATTCGTGTGTTCTATGTGGGTTTACACAACCATGATAGGTGTAGCTTCTGGTTTAAGATGGGTTCACGCTCATACCTTGTCGATCGTTTTGTGTGGAAAACTGTGTTTGGCATCACTATAACTTCTTCAGATACCCGTATAGTGGACGGTATGACTTTTGATGACTATGACTGGCAATCATACATGCGTTTAATTCTTAAAGATCCTGCATTACTAGACCAACCAAGCGAAACAATCACCGCAGGTCATCTAAAGAGGAATCTGAGAATTCTAAATTGGATTGTATCTCGAATCCTCCGACCAAAGTCAGGGGATACTCAATGATTGAAAGGGATGAGGTTTTCCTAATGTATCTGCTTGAAAAGAAGATTCAAATCAACTGGCCACACTTTCTTGTCGACAAATTGTTTGAAATCAAGAAGAGACCTATTGTTATGCGCTACAGCTCTATGATCCAGACCTTTGTGAATCACTTCGGTCTAACCATTGACGGATTAAGCTTTATCAAGATAAAACCCTCACAAGAATTCTCCCAAACCACCATGACACTCATGGGTTATCATTGGGATGAAGTAAACAAGTCCTATTACCTCATTCAAAAAGGAACGGGTAGAATCATCTACAATTATGATGATCCGGCTGAATTCTACCAACAAGGTGGAAATGACAATGTTTTGGTTGAACCTGACAGCAACTTGGACGATCATGAGATGCATGATGACTCTCATGAGTATAATTCCAACTAGGAGTATGTACCGCCTCAAACAGATGAGGTTCTGTGGGGTTATACGGCTACACAACAGCAATATCAGTCTATTGTTATTGCAATGCTTGAAAATATGCAATTGCTTCAACAACAACGGTATGATGCTCAAAAACTACAACTTCAAGCTCTCTAGACCCAAGCCCAAGAACATAGGAGTGACTTCGAAGCATTTATCTACCCACACCGACAGACAAAATCACTTTGAGGAGACTTCCACTGCTCGTCACACCGCTCTCTGTCAAAGCTTCCACACACTCAACAAGAGCGTCCTTGAGTTACTCGAACAAGTAGAAGATGGTCGCCATATCGGAAAAGGAAGAGGTCATTACCGAGGTGGAAGACTGTCAGGAAGTCTATTGGTGCCCCACTATAGTCATCATCTCATCACATTGCATTGCATTTCATGTCATGTTGTTTTTTTTTTGTTTGTTAGCGTCTGGATTGTGCTAATTGTATGTGTACTGATTTTATCGTTTGTGTGCTGATTATGTCTATATCTAATTGGTGTTTTTATCTATTTTTTCATATATATTTTTGATGTTGTCAAAGGGGGAGTAAAGCACGGGGGAGCTTACGTTTTGTGTGCAGAAAACACAAGACAACAATGTATGGAAGATATGCGAGTACGGGGGGCGCGTGCATCTAGTGTTTTCAAAGATAATTGGTGTCATCAAAAAGGGGGAGTATGTAAATCCAAGAGCATGCTCCACAATGTTTTTGAATCATGTCAAATATCTCTCCACACAAAACAAAAAAGGATTAACTGTTTAAAATGTCCATCAAAAGTATTAGGTCGACTAAAAAGATGAAGAAATGTATTTCTACAGTTCTGAATATTTTATGTCGACTCAACTAAACATCTAGGTCGACTCACAGCATTGAAAAGCTATCCTGGAAGTTCTGGACAATTTAGGTCGACCTCATGAAGGCTTCAGGTCGACGTAACTAGAAGCACAAACATTGAATAAGGCCCTGCTCATTTTAGGTCGACCTCCTGAATGACCCAGGTCGACGCAGACTGAACACACACACACACATAGAACAGATTTCTGCCAAATTTAGGTCGACCCACAGCTACATCAGGTCGACGCAGACTGAACACACACACATAACAGATTTATGTCCAATTTAGGTCGACCCGCAGATTCTTCAGGTCGACGTATCGCGCAAAAATGTTCTATTTTCTTGGGTGTTCCAAGCTTTGTTTCCTCTTTCTCTTACATATATATATATATATATATTGTTTTATGTCACTATTGAAAAAAAACACCAAGAACTGAAAGATACACAAGATCTTCTCATCTTCACTCTTCTTTCTACTCCAACACAATTACACATAACAATTCTTGTGCTGAGGGTTTATGATCAAGAGTGATAACGTCCATGGAAAAGAATTGAGTGTTTCTGTGGGTGAAGATTTGTGGGGTTATTGGTGAATAAAATCTGAAGATTTTGCCCTCAGAGATAAGGTGATTTTGGGGGTTTTTGTCCAGAGGCTTCATCAAGGATTCAGCTGAGTGTAGAGGTTGAAGAACAAGGGTTCGCTCATACAATACACTGCAGAAGAAGAATCAACGATAGCTCTTAAAGTTGACTTGATCTTGCTTAAGATCAAGGGAAGAGGAGATAAAGAATCAACATAAAACTGGTTTTATTGTTCATTGCTTTATATTCTCTTGTAATAACCTTTTTCAAATAATAATGAAAGATTTCTCAATTCCCGTTTGGAGTTGGGGGCAGATGTAGTCGTAGCGAGGACGTATCGACGAACTGCCTGAACAAATATCGTGTTCATTATCGCATTTATCTTTTCTCGTATGTTTGCCATTTAATTCTGGTTTACAATAGTTAATCTGATATTGATCTGAGTGTTAAGCTTGTGTTATAGAACCTGCAATCATAATCACAAGTTACCACACGTAGATTAAGAATCCAAATTAAATATCGCACACCAAGTGTTTGAAAAATTGCCTGCATAGGATATTTTTCATATTGTTCTATGTAGATCACTTCTTCTTAGCTATTTTCATCAAACATATTTTCATAAGAAATAGGTGAATCAAGTTAACTATTCAAACAATTCGTTACGTTAACTAAAATTGATCCCTTGCATTCCTTTTCACTTAGCATTATAACTCTCTATTGGTTTCATAGCATATCCGATCCTATCAATAGCGGTTCGGAATAGATGCGAGTCGATCCCGAAACACTTTCGCCAAATTGTATTTAAAAATCCGTAAATAACTTTGCAGGATCTATTCACCCCCTCTAGATCCTAAGCCTAGCGTCTAACAATATCGAGTATAAGTGAAGGATTTCAATTGGCGCAGGTCCTTCGTGGTTATGTCTTGTGCACTTGTGGGCGTGTATGAAGACTTGAATCGTGGTTACAGGTTAACCGTTAGAATTTACCCTTTGTGGGAGAAACCTTATGTGAAGTTGTTAAATACCAAGGCTATAGTTGTGGAATGTTACACCATTGTGGCTTGTTGTGACGACTGTTACGTCTAAAGATCAAAGTGAGAACTAAAGTAAGAAGCCTTGATTGTATGGGTAAAGGTAAAATCGGAACAAACCATCCTAAGACTTTGGGAACCGGAAGTTAAGACCAAGGAATTTGGCGATCACCTAACAACTGTATGGACTCTTATGGAGAGTAATTTTAAGTGTCGTCGCAGAAAGGAATATTGTGGCCGGAATTCTTGAATATGGGAAATAATTCAAGGAGCTGAGTGAATCAGTAATGCATGTTGAACAAGGGTGAGCACATCAGAGATTGAACGGAGGATATCCGACATGAATGGATTACTAGGATTTCTGGAGTTCTAGAAGTCTAGTATAGAGCAGTGAAGGTGTAGGACCTTGGAAGGATCTTTTTCAAGTATATCAGCGTGAAATACTTGATGGACGTATTTTTTTAAGATTAAGGTTCCTAATCATGAATTGTGGAGCGTTAGTGTTGGCGGATTAAGTCTCTTTGGATGGGACGACACTCAGACAGAGTCGAAGGGCTACCTAAGGAGGAAACGTAAGGGAATTATATCCCCTCGTCGAAGGAAGTCTCCAGGAGTTTGTTTCCGTGGTGACGGTGGAGAATTCGGGGTCAAATTCTATTTAAGGGGGGAGAATGTAATACCCCGATCCTTCGGCACCGGTAAGTATCATTTGATCGGTTAATTGATATTTAGAATGCACATATTAACCTAAGAATGAATATTAAGTAGTTAGTAGAGTAGTGGGATTAAATGGCATTGGTTGGAATAAAAGGGTATTGGTTAGAAGCTAACCAAATGGCAAGGTGGTAATTTTGGCTTTGTTGAGGGGTACATTGGACCTTAAACATTGCTTGCATGTGAACATAAGACCTTGTTTGGTAGTTAGGCCTTACAATTCAGATTTTTGTGCAAATATAAGAATAAAGGAATAAGAGAAGAACTCAAGAACCCAACTCCAAATTCATTTTCGCAACCATGGTACAACCTTCACTAATTGGGCCATAACTTTCAGCTCACAACTCCAAATCAGGTAATTCTTAAAGTTTTGGATTCTACATGAAATTCCCTTTGATTTGATATATTAATTCGCTTTTAGAAGTGTTTTATTGAAGGAGATAATCAAGTTCAAAGTTAGTGAATCCATGCTGAAATTGAGGAAGAAGGGGTTACGGGTTTGGTGAGCTTGAAGGTGAAGTTTTGATCAAAAGGAAAGTCCAATGGCAGAATTAATACCTTTTTAACCTCTCTAAATCCAAGGTGAGTCTTTAGTTAGAGACTTGGGGTTTGACATGCAAGGGTTTATGTTTGGGGAAAAAGGGTTGTGAGTAATAGTCCATGATTCTTGATGCTAACATGAAATTTATGATAATTGTTAGTTGTACATGTTAATTACCGGATATATTTGCTATAATTATTGCATGCAGATGGTATTGAAGGGGTTAGAAAACCCCATCGCAGAACTGATACATTCTGAGTTTTTATGAGAAATTGCTTCTCCGCTAAGCGGACTAAAGGTCGCTTAGCGGATGCTGTTCATAAAACAAAAGTATCGTGAGCCCGCTAAGAGGACCCTGGTTACTTAGCGGATGTTGATTGTAAATAAAAACTATCACGAGCCTGCTAAGCGGACCAAGGTCGCTTAGCGGAAGCTGTTTGATACAGAAACTCTGTTTATTCCCTTGAGTGTGGTTTGGTCCCGTAATTGGAACCGGACTCCTCCTCGACTGTTCTGGTGTATTCTAATGTTTACGTGCATGAGAGATTTAGTGTTGGTAGCTGTTTTAGTATAATATGCTATGATATGCTACGAGTTGTATGTAATCATTATGCATATGAAGGAATTGTGTTTTGTTTCCGTTTGTTTCGGTTGAACTCTCGGAGGTGGTTTTTCCATTGTGATGATATATACCGTGTTGTGTGATCTCGGTGCTAGAATCAGAGTAGGTTGGCTAATAGATGGTAAATCGCTTAAGACCACGACTAATGATGTGTGAGCTTTAGTGTGTGCCTTGTTGTGTGATCTTGGATACCTTGTCGTGTGATCTGGGTATTGTCTTACGCACCTGAGCTACCATTGCGATGCCGCTATGAGGGTCTTATAGGTCGTTTCCTCTAGCATGTTAAACATTTGTGTGCTTGGTATGGTGAGGTAGTGGTACCATGTTGGATGCACTTCTCGGGAAACTCACCTCTAGTGAAGTCACGTAGATAATCACTAGGCTTTCGCCCCGTGGGCTCGTATTGTCAAGATGGCGTGTTGCACTCGACGTTAACTCATCGGCGTAGAGACCAACGATAGGGCCGTACGCCACTTAGGCAATGTTACGGTGTAGATGAATTCCATTTAGGGAGAGTATCTGATCGGTCTTGCGATGTGCTTGTGTAAGTCTCTTGATGCGATATACGGGTGTAACTCACCGAGAGTGTGGATGAGTAGTCTATTTAGCAGGCGAGTAACTTACTCTTGGATTCCCCGTACACGGGTACGGGTTGTATATTGGATGTTGTTGCTCATTCTTGTTGTTTTTTCCGCATTGGATAGTTATGGGGCTTCCAATAGAGGGTTACATTGTTTGTTGTACAAATTGTATATTTGTAATGCGATGAGTCCAATGGTGGACGAATCACTTGTTTGCTTCGTATTTGTACCGGACGTGAGGATAAACCCCGAATCAACGGTGGATTCGGTTTTGTGATGCATGTTCCTTTAGATCCAAGTGGACCCATAGGATAGGAGGACTCACTGAGATTTAGTAATCTCACCCCAATCATGTTATAATTTTTCAGGTGCAGTATAGTAGCGTCTGATTGGTAGCAGGTTTGGATTGAAGACTTGGATGCGGTGATGGCTCGAAGACCTTGTCAATTCTTTTTCCGCTGTGCAGATCCATTGAAGACACATGTTTTATATTTCAATGTAAAATCTCATGTTATATTTTAATATGGATCTTCTTGTATTTTAGCTTTTGTATATACTCAGTATCAATTTTAAAGTTTTATGCATAATATACTAGTCAATTATGTGTTGGGTGTTAGAGTTAGCATGGGTGTGAGGAGTGTGAGGAGGAAGTCTGAATCTATGTGTCATACTTAAGTTGTTTAAATCATTTTACTGTGATATGAGTTTTTTCTAGAGAGCAATATAGAGATAAATTCTTAAAGTTTCTGATCTTAGTATTTTGATAATCTTTCCTTGTAATCTAAGGATTAAAAAACAATTATAAATACATTGGCATTGAGTAATTAATTTTCGAGAATTAGAATGATTTGGTCTCAAATTAATAGAAATTAGAAAGTATTCTTATAAACTTGATGAGTTGGTTTCTAGTAAATTATTTGTAATTTCATGGTGGAATTCTTGATTGTAATGGATCAGAGAGTTGGTCTCCTCCTTATAATAGATCATCTTTTGATTGAAAAGATTAAAGATTTTCTCACTGTATTTCATATTTATATTTATTCCTGTTAGCTTGTAATTTACATACACTTGATAACTTAATTATTAACTTTGTTCTTAATTATAAGACTCTCTTCAACTTTTAAAATGGATTAATTATTTTTTTCTCCAAACACACCTTTAATTATATCACTTTTTTGCAATCAATATTAAACACACATGTATGAAAATCAATTATTTCTCTCTCCTAAAAATAAATTTATAAAATTATACAAATAGTCAATAAATTTAATATTCTAACCAATTTTCTTAATTAACGTAATTTTATCTACGAGGTTTTATATTTAAGGACGGATGGTCATATATAGAAGGATGAATGTAAAATTATTTAGGCTATTTAATTTGATTATAAACCTATATATTTTCAGAACATAGACCAGTTAATTGTCTAGAGTTTTTATTTGATTCACACAACCTTACTCCATGACTTTCTTAATTAAATGCCACTCACCATTTCCTAACTCAAAATTCTAGATTTTCTCTGGGTTGTTCAGCTCCATGTGAATTCGTTGCTTCGTTTCTCATTACAACAAATATCACTGATGATGATGAACATATTTGTTTTTTTCCGTAAGGGCGCGTGTAGACTTTTTGAAACGAGTAGCCATAATCAAAGTCATGTAGATATTATTAGTCAATCATTAACATGTATATATACGTTTGATGATCGTAACTAATATATGCATAAAAAATGTGACTAGAAAACATCATATATAGTTTTGCTCAACTAAATATAAATAAAAAGAGAGATGCTATACGTACACTCAATTGTTACACCGTAGAAAATTACACCGCATCTATCCTTTGTTTTTGTGTTGCACAAATATTAAAGTGACATAATAAATTATTAAAAAAATAATAAATATATATGTATTGTATAAAAGTGTGGTGTAGGTGTATGATTCAGTGTCATAATAGCATTCTCAAATAAAAAATATAGCTTTATAAATGCCATAATATGGATATTCATCAATTAAAAAAAAAATTATTAAGAATAATATGGATATCTATAAATATGACTCATATCATATTTGAAATTAACACCGATAATAAGAATAATATAATTTATTTCTTTGTTATATAAAATATTTGATCTTGAAACTTTACATTTGTATGTGTGAGATTCTATAAATTAATATTATTATATTTACCGGCTAAAACAAATCTATCATCCATTCTTTTGGGTTAATTGTGTGACAAAATGTTACACAGATAATAAGTTTTAAAAAAATTGACATTTTTTAATAAATCTTACATTACAAGTCATTTATTAATCAATTCCACAATAAAACATAAACACTTGTCATTCAATAATAAGATCAAATATTCAAACAAAAATGTTGATAAACCATGCATACATTAATGTTCATAAAATATAACGGACCATAATACAAAATATCAAGATGTTAATATCAAAATACAAAATAAAAGACAACCATTGTGTATATCTGAAGTATATGTTCCCCTTGTGCCTCCTAAATTGCAACGCGTGACACGTCTATGCTTAGATGACCTGTAGAGTGGTGCCATCTAAAGAGTATCTTTCTCAAACTCGCTCGTAGCTATGGCCTCTCTCTTGATAGCCACAATACAATAACATATCAGCAACACATCAACATGGTTTGCCCTTGCATGCTCCTCTTTTAAGATCTCTTGATGAGTTGGTCTCGGGAATCTCCTTTTGCATTTGTGTCATGTAAGGGTGTAACACTCTATAAAATCATTGGATGTGGTCGTATAGCATACTCCATGAGATGTATTGAATAATCCCTTGGATTTAATAGTGGATGGCATGATAGCAGAAATTTGAGAGTAAATGACCTAACGGATCATAAACTCAACTTAGATATCATCTAAGAATTTCGGTTGACCTAACTCAACACTACAAAACCGACTTGAAAGGTGATGATTAACCTCACTTATAAATATATGATCATGCCAAATATTATCCGATGGGAGATCGACACTTAGGCCAGTAGATGTTCTGATGTACATTCGAGAATGAGAAAAAACATGCATGTGTGGACTTGATTGAAGTTTCTCCTTTGGTGAGACCGGAGACTAGAGGTTTTACTAGGGGACAAACATCCCTAAAAGCCGCTTTAAGTAAAGTGGTCAAACATGATAAAGCGTGTTTTGACAATCAACATGTTTTTATATCATTTGTCTTTGATACTTTTGGTTTTCTTGCACTACAGCAATTGATATTTTAAATACAATTTAAAGGCTCGGTTCATGCATAGCAATGTTGTATCTCATAGATAAATAAATATAGTTATTAATTTAAAATATATTTTACTCAAAAATAATTTTAAGTATAAATTTCAAATTTAATACATTTGATTTTGTATACATTTTTTTATTGGCAATTCGCACTAGTTAGTTAATTTCTTGGGAACACACAAGAAAGAGTAGTTAAACTTTCAAATGTCAAAGAAATAGTAATATTCAAATCCAATCTGTCTTATACTATATATATACCGGATCTATACTAGTAGTCATTCAATAGGTGATATTCATTCAAGGAAATTGATGTAAGCAATAATATGGTTACTTAATTTTCATTAATTTCTCTTATAATTCTCTCGTTGACTATCTTTTGTTGTGCTGTCTTATGTAGATTACAAACAAAGGAAGATCCAATGCACATCATTAGTGTATTTTTTATTTGTCTCTCATTCACGTTGACATTGAAAGCTGAAGCAACAAACACAAACTCTTCATATCCATTAACATTCCAATCCTGTCATGTTCCTCAAATTCACAAACGTGATGTCTTCATTAGCTTTCGCGGTCCAGATATTCGCCACGGTTTTCTTGCTCATTTGGTTGAAGCTTTGTCCCAGAAGAAAATCACTTTCTTCATAGACAATAAGCTTGTAAAAGGAGACGAAATAGCAGAATCACTTGTTGAAGCAATCGAAACATCTTCGATTTCTTTGGTTATATTCTCTGAAAACTATGCTTCTTCATCGTGGTGTTTGGATGAGTTGGTGAAGATTGTGGAGTGTAGGGAGAAAAAAGGACAGGTTTTGTTGCCGGTTTTCTATAAAGTGGACCCCAGAGTTGTGAGGCATCAAAATGGAAGTTATGGAATTGAATTTGATGAACATGAGATGAAATATAGTAAGAGCAAGGTGCGACAATGGAGATATGCTTTGAAGAAAGCAGCAGATGTCAGTGGGTTTCATTCATCAAATTATGTGTAAGTTTTGCTTTAATTTCAAATATTTTGCACGTTAAGGAAAATTCTTAGGTGGACACGGATATAAGAAATTGTTTTACACACAACCAATCACAAAATTTTAATTAATTAAAAAATAAATTAAAAGTTTTCTCTCTACTTAATCTCAACCACCACATAAATCCAATTAAAAACAAATACCACTTTGTATAATATGAGGGTATGTAGTATATATTGTTTTTTATATATTAATTAAAATATTATTTAATCTTTTTTATTTTAAGAAAATATTTTTTTTAAAAAATCATATTCAAATAAAAAAATTGTACTTTTTTTACTTTCTTAAAAATATTATTATTCAAAAATAAAGAAAATCTTATTTTTTGTTATATGATTTTTTAAAAAAAGAAAAAAAATTATAAATCTTATTTTTTAAAATATTCTTTTTAGAAAATTTATTTTTATCATAATTTAATTTTAAATCTTCTTTGGATTTGTTTTAAAAATAGATTAATTTGATTTTTATTTTGAATATAGATATCCAAGAAATAGATTTGATTAAAATCATGTTAATAAAATATCAAAAATATACATTTGATTAAAACCATATTAATAATTAATCGATTTTTAATAATTAAATTTAAATATGAATATGAATAACCTCCGAGTTATGGGATTTTGTAAAGGTGTTGTTATTGTGTATTTATGTGTTCTTTTAATAATGAGAATTATATATATATATATATATATATATATATATATATATATATATATATATATATATATATATATATATATATATATATATATATATATATATATATATATATATATATATATATATATATATATATATATATATATATATATGACCAAGTATGTCTTGATGATAACTCCTAAATGATAAAATTAAAGATATGATAACGGCCAAGACATTCAAATAAATATAATTAGATTTAATACATTTCCTCCTTTTATTTTATAGAAATGATGCAGAGCTTATAAAAGAAATAGTTAAAAATGTGTTGAAGAGGTTGGATCAAGTGCGTCAATTTAGCTCAAAACAGCTTGTTGGAATTGGAAAACAAATATCCCAAGTGGAATCACTGTTAAAACTAGATTCACAAGATGTTCATGTTATTGGAATATGGGGGATGAATGGTATAGGCAAAACAACTATTGCACAGGTGATATATGACATGCTATATTCAGACTATGAAGGTTCATACTTCAAGGCTGAGATAAGAAAAGAATGGGGAACACATGGACATATGTATTTAAAGAGAGATCTTTTTTCCACTTTACTTGCGGAACAAGATTTGAAAATTGATACGCAACATGGATTGCCCTATTTTGTCGAGAGGAGGCTTCGTCGTATGAAGGTTCTCGTTGTTCTTGACGATGTCAATGATCCACAGCAACTAGAAATTTTAATTGGAAACCTTGATTGGTTTGGTAAAGGCAGTAGAATCGTCGTAACAACATGTGACAAGCAAGTACTTGCCAAGATGGTTGCTGCTAAGGATATATATGAGGTTAAGGCATTAGACACTGATGACTCTCTTAGTCTTTTCAATTTGTATGCCTTTGAACAAAACCAAACATATGAAAAGGAGTACTATGAGTTGTCCAAGAAGCTTGTCAAGTACGCCAATGGAATTCCACTTGTTCTTAGAATTTTGGGTGAACATCTTTATAGACAAGATAAAAGTATATGGAAAAGCAAGTTGACGAAGCTTAAAAAAGCTCCGATTAAAAAAATTGATGATATTATCAAGTTGAGTTACGACGATCTAGATTGTCATGAGCAGATGATACTTTTGGACATTGCGTGTTTTTTAGAAGGACTGCGTCTTAAAGTTGACGACATAAAACTGTTGTTAAATGATCATGGTGATTCGATGGGTTTTGAGTTAGAAAGACTGAAAAATAAAGCTCTTATAACTATTTCTCCGGATGATGTTGTGTCCATGCATAGCATTATACAAGAAACAGCTTGGGGAATTGTTCGCAAAGAATCCAATAAAGATCCTGGACATCAAAGTCACCTACTCGATCCTTCTGATATTAAAGAAGTACTTGAAAATAACAAGGTATGTATATTATGATTTAAACTTTTTGTAGGCAAAGTTACTTACAAGTTACAATGATGTTTGAGAATCTTGTACTAATTTGTTTGCTGCAGGGAAGTAGGGCTATTAGAAGCATAGCTACCGACTTGTCGATAATAAAGGATCTGAAGTTAAACCCCGAAGTGTTTTCTAAGATGATCAAACTACAATATCTGGATATTTATAGTAAAGGGTACTTTTACGTGTTTCTCCAATTTCCGTGGAGCTCGTATCTTCCTCAAGGGCTTGAATCTTTGCCAAATGAACTCAAATATCTTCGATGGGCATATTACCCTTTGGAGTCCTTACCGTCTAAGTTTACTGCGGAGAAACTTGTTGTGTTAAACTTGCAGTACAGCCAAGTGAAAAAACTTTGGCATGGAGATAAGGTAATAAATTATGCATGTGTATATATCAAATATGCTACAAGAATTGTACATTTTTGTGCATTCTTATACTTAAAACATGTTTATATGGTGATCTATGTTTGTAACTACTGCAGGATGTTGTGAATTTAAAGGAACTAATACTGACTTTATCTACAAACCTGGTGGAGCTTCCAGACTTGTCAAGGGCTAAAAATCTTGCAACGATCGATCTTCGCGCGTGTGTGCGATTGACTAGTATACATCCATCTGTGTTTACTCTCAACAAGCTTGAGAAATTGGATCTAGGTGGATGTTTTTCCCTCACAAGCCTCAAAAGCAACATCCATTTGAGTTCCCTTCGTTATCTATCCCTTGCCGGTTGCACTGCACTAGAGGAGTTCTCAGTAACTTCAAAGGAAATGGTAATTTTAAATTTAGAATTCACAGGTATCAAAAAACTATCATCTTCTATTGGACTCCAAAAGAAACTTGAAAAGTTGCTTCTTTCACACAGTTCCATTGAGAACTTGCCTAAAAGCATGAGGCATCTTTCTATGCTGAGACATCTAGAGTTACGAAATTGTTGGAACCTTCGAAGTCTACCAAGGCTACCGTTATCATTGATAACTCTAGATGCAAGTGATTGTGTATCATTGGAGAATGTAACTTTCCCTTCAACTTCTCTTCAAATGTTAAAGGAAAACAAAACAAGGGTTGCCTTCTGGAATTGCCTGAAACTGGATCAACATTCTCTGAAAGAAATAGAATTGAATGCACAGATTAACATGATGAAACTTGCACACAAGCAAATATCTACATCTAGTGATGATCATAATTATGATGCTCAAGGCACTTATGTGTATCCAGGAAGCAGTGTTCCAAAATGGCTGGTGTATAGGACAAAAGGTGATTCCATGACTATTGATCTCTCTTTTGTGAATCATTCCTCTGATCAACTGGCCTTTGTTTTTTGCTTCATTGTTCCACAAATCGAATCACAGGGTTTCATTTTGAGATTTAATATTAGTATTGATGGTGACGATGAAAATATTCAAGTTTACTTGGATAGACCTAGTCTTGGAATTAAATCAGATCATGTGTATCTACTGTATGATCAAGGTTTGTCTCGCTATCTAAATAGTCGGGTGAAAAATCAGTCAAAGTTCAAAATTAAGGTTACTGTGGAATCAGGAACACCGAAATCAGGGTACATGCAAGAAATGTTGTTGAGAGGAGTAGGGGTCAGCCCAATAAACAGCTCACAGTATCTCAATTTCATTCAACACATGGAAGTTAATGCTGAAGGTCCAATTTATTTACCGAGTATGGCAATTTATATACTTTTCACAATTTACATAGGGTTACTTATACAGATAACTTTTCTATGCTTCTAGTGTGTTTCTAAATTGAGTGTTGTAATATTACTATGCTTTTGTAGTCACATAGTAGTTGTTAGTGTGTTATTTTAGTAGAGCTGAAGTTTGTACCATGAATTTTCTTCACAGTTATTAATCATGAGCTCAGCATGCATGCTGTAGGGTTTTTTTTTTTTTTGTCACATGATGACATTTTTGTTTAAAATGAATCAATATACTTTTTATTATATGGCAAAGTTTCATCTCTACACTCTACAATGTTAAAAAGCATCTAAACACCAACTAAATATACACTATAGCTATTGCAAAGCACTAGTAATCATAATCCTATATATGAGTCCAAACCATGGTTTTAAATTGCTGTGTTCAACCGTAACTGCGGTCGTAATATGCTGATGCGGTAGTCTCCGCAACCAGATCTGACTGCAATTATGCGTCTCAGACAATTTTGCCCATGTTTTTATGTCATTCTACAAGTACAAATTAGTTCAACAGATGTGGCATAAAGGTAGCACCTTTGACAAATAAGCGCAAAGGAAAGCAGTAGTACTAGTAGTCTCACTGGTTTTTGAAGATGCAATACATTACTCAACTCTAGTCCAAGCACAAGTCGTGCAAGGAAAAGAGCAAAAAATATTACAGAGAGTTTAAAACATTCACAAAATCAGGACAACCAAAAAAAGTAAACATTATGCATAGCAAAAACAACAAATGCTCAAGATCTACTAGATGCTGAGTTGATTCAATAGGTCTACTTAACAATAAAACAAAACTTCACTTGCTGCTAAATTGTAATCCTACTACCTGCACCTGCTCATAATCATTGCCCAACATGAGTTTAGCACAGCACCAACTCCTCTTTTGATTTCATGAGCATTCTTCGCTTACCAGCAACACCTATTGAAGATCCATTTTTTGTCCATTATTTGAAAGACTCCCGATTATCTTCCTTGCTGACACAAGGAGCTTCTGCTATTCAACTCAATATCTTATTCCTACGATTACCCGCTACTTTCCAATAGTAATCCGCCAACTTACAAAGCCACACTTGTTGAGATCCCCATGTTTCAAACCCTTTCTTCTTCACCGAACTGTAACGAAAATCTTCATTGAATGTAGGTTAGGATAGAACTGTCCTTACTTAAAAGAACTCATCGCGGAAAATGGCCGCATATAATATATCTGCATTCTCAATCATCTCCTTCAAATTAAGGTGCCCATATTTTCCAACTTGTGCCTGTCATCATAACAGTATAGAAAGGTTACTCTTGAAATTAAAGCATGAAGTTATCCAAGAATCTAGTGATTTAATACCATCTATAATATAAAATCTAGCTTGCTGATTCAAAATATGAAATGCAATGTGATAACAAAATCATTCACATGTTCCGATGACTGAAAAGACCTTTGTCAACAATAAGAGTGCAATTACTATAATGTTAAATTCAATACCTGTGAAACAAAGTATTCCGCTTGTTTCCTTGCATAATAACGCCAAGATGGATGGACTTTCCCAATTATAGGTAGAAGTTCAATAGCTGACAAATACCTGCACAAATTGAAATGGAAGTTGAAAACACCAACACAAATGGATGCTACTAGGAAATTATCATATTCATTTTAAGAAAGTAGAATAATTATGGGAAAAGAAAAAGGTTAATACCCGTCACGATCTTTGTCAAGCTGAGAAAACATAAATTCAGCATAAGCATTCTTGGAATCATCATAATGATGTGAATAACGGTAACTTTTTTCATCATAGGATCTTATGGAAACAAAGAACCGATTGACAAATTCTATATAACTGACCTTCCCATCTCTGTCTGTTTCACGTTCCCTATAAAGAAATATAAGGATCGTCAAGCAAGAGTACACCAACCCAGTATTTAAATAAGCTTATTGTATATAAAGTATCAACAGAAGATTTTCCATTCCCTTCAGAAAAATAAGATTAATCAAAACCAATACTGTCCAAAATTTTAATACTAGACACCAGTCTCTAGTAGGTTATGATGTATATATGTAACAAGCAATATTTGAGTTACCAGACTTCCTCCCTAGACAACCATTGTTGAAGCTTTGGGTAGTCGCTGTCAGCCGGGTGAAGAAAACTACAAGACATTTAACAAAATTAGTTCATAGAAAAAGGATTCCCATTCATTCACCACAGCATCTAGATGTAGATAGATAGAAAGAAACACACTCATAGAATTCAGTGAAGTTTAGACGACAGTCTCCATCTGTATCCGATGCACTAAAATGCTCTTCTTCCAACAGTCTCATATCACAATCAAAAGAACCACCATCTAATGAAAGAAAAACAAAAAATACAACATTCAAACAAAAAACTCAGTTTCAGGTTAGATTCAACCGTAAAACTTATTTCCAAGTATATATACAGCAAAATAACCTCTAAGAAACCAGAACATGGGAATTTCTCAAAATCAGAACTCACTTTTAGGTTAGATTCAAGCGTAAAACATATTTCCTAGTATATATACAGCAAAAGAACCTCTAAGAAACAAGAACATAGGAATTTCTCAAAATCAGAACTCACTTTCAGGTTAGGTTCAAGGGTAAAACTTATTTCCTAGTATATATACAGCAAAAAAACCTCGAAGAAACAAGAACATAGGAATTTCTCAAAATCAGAACTCATTTTCAGGTTAGATTCAACCGTAAAACATATTTCCAAGTATATATACAGCAAAAGAACCTCGAAGAAACAAGCCCATAGGAATTTCTCAAAATCAGAACTCACTTTCAGGTTAGGTTCAAGGGTAAAACTTATTTCCAAGTATATATACAGCAAAAAAACCTCGAAGAAACAAGAACATAGGAATTTCTCAAAATCAGAACTCATTTTCAGGTTAAATTCAAGCTTAAAACATATTTCCAAGTATATATACAGCAAAAGAACCTCGAAGAAACAAGCCCATAGGAATTTCTCAAAATCAGAACTCATTTTCAGGTTAAATTCAAGCTTAAAACATATTTCCAAGTATATATACAGCAAAAGAACCTCGAAGAAACAAGCCCATAGGAATTTCTCAAAATCAGAACTCATTTTCAGGTTCAACCGTAAAACATATTTCCAAGTATATATACAGCAAAAGAACCTCGAAGAAACAAGCCCATAGGAATTTCTCAAAATCAGAACTCATTTTCAGGTTAGATTCAACCGTAAAACATATTTCCAAGTATATATACAGCAAAAGAACCTCGAAGAAACAAGCCCATAGGAATTTCTCAAAATCAGAACTCATTTTCAGCTTAAATTCAAGCTTAAAACATATTTCCAAGTATATATACAGCAAAAGAACCTCGAAGAAACAAGAACATAGGAATTTCTCAAAATCAGAACTCATTTTCAGTTTAAATTCAAGCTTAAAACATATTTCCAAGTATATATACAGCAAAAAAACCTCGAAGAAACAAGCCCATAGGAATTTCTTTTTCAGACCAAAAAGAACATTTCCAAAAAGTGAACAAGAAATGTAAAATAAAGAATGAAAGTAGAGAGTGAACCTGCGTATTGTGGTGGAGTTGAAAGACGGTACTGGAACTCGGTGAAAGACACAAAACCGTCATGAATCTTATCGTAAATGATCATCATGCTTTTGGTGCGATGGAATTGGTTAGTTTGGTGATGATGAGGTTTCCAGTGAGTAAGTTCATCGAGGGATACATAGTGATCAGTTGGGTTCACATCGATTTCTGGTAAGACGCAAACGATATTGCTGGTGAGATTGAAGTCATCATCCTCCCAGTCGGAATGGAAGTGGAGGCAGTGGTGGGAATGGTTGTTTTGGGGGGAGGGAGAGAGGAGAAAAAGCAAAGCTATTATTCCGACAGTCATAAAGAGTATCAATTTTATGGCAGCCATTGTATTTAGATACTTTTCTTTTTGTACTAACAAAGGTGAGATATAGAGGGATTTATAGAAAACACTTGTGTTGTTTCAAAATAACTATTAGTATTTCTTATCAATTTTTTATCTTAATTTATTTTAAAATAAATTTAAATTTGGGAAAAGCTAACATATGCCCCAAGGGCACAAGATAATAAGATATTTATAGAAATATTTTCTTGGAATGCGTGTATTGATCGAAACTTTAAATAAGACTTTATTGTATTTAATTATTTTTAAATTTTTCTAATTATAGTATCTTAACATGTGCCCTTATGACACATGTTAGCATGACCCTTTAAATTTTATAAAAATTTACATAAAAATACCATACACAACTTAAATGTATGGGTACAAAGAATTTGCCTGAATCTCTCTGTTGCTATTTTTTGTCTACGTTGCTATCTGCTGCAAACGGTGGTTACATCTATTGAATTTAAATATTATTATTCTCTGACGGAAAATGGCTTCACAATATAATGCCACCACACCGATGCTCTGTTGCCAATTTTTGTAATTTTGGTAAGTGGCAATTATTATTTATTACAAATTTTGGCCGCCTATTTTTCGGTCATTTGAAAAAGTGGCCATTAGTTTAACATAGTTCACATTAGTCTATTTAATAACAGAAATCAATGAATTTAACTAATTATTATTAATCACTGTTATTGATTATTTTTTAAGCATTTGGAAATGAAGGGTTTGGCTTTTATTAAGTTTTTTTTGGGTAACTTTGGTTGGGAAGAAATTAATGGAATTTATAGTTTTATTTATGTAATTATTATTTTTTATTATTAATTTTAATGAAAATTATTACTTTCTCCGTTCGTTTTTAAGTGTCGTTTAGAAGAATTTTTTTTTCTATTTAAGTGTTGTTTTATAATTTCATTTATAATTTGTCATTTATGCCTTTATTTTCGCAATACCATTTCAAATTTTTCAATTAGTTATTGGAAAAAGAGAGTGTATGATTGAATTTATTTGGAAAAGGAAAAATAAATGAAGGTATAATAAGAAAAATAATTCTAACAATTCACTATCTTGGTTGAAGAGTTTTTTGTTAAAACGACATTTAAAAAGAAACTGGAGAGTATTAATTATTGTTAGAAAGTTTTTGTTGAAAAACTTTTAAAATGATAACGTAACGTGTTTTTTCGATAAACAAAAGGAATATATTAAAATATGGCACTAGGAGTGCCCAAACAGTACAAAGATAAAAGCCGGAATATTACCGAACTTTTACGATCCAACCATCGAGTTACAAACACTCAGTAGGATTTATCAACCAATCCTCCCAAAATAATTCAATATTGTCTCTATTACAAAACCTCAATCAGTCCCACAATGTAGCTTTTAACCGACAAAACAGAACATTTAGATCGAAAACTATGTTATTGAAAATCAAATCATTCCTAGCTTTCCATAATATCCATGTTGCTGCCAACCATAAAGTCCTCAAAAACTTATCGTTTGAGTTTCCAATCGGATACACAAACGATCCGAAATTCTCCAAGACCGACCCCTGCAGATTAAACAACGGAATGCGCAATCAAATAAATGCCCTTGACCAAAGCTGGACTGATACTGAACAATGAAAGAAAAGATGAATTGCAGATTCTTCGACATTAGAACAAAAAGGACAGCTAGAACCATTTGGTAATGTAATCCCCCTTTTCCCGAGTTGTATACGCGTTGGCGAACGATCAAGCAATAATCTCCAGCCGAAAAACTTAATGTTTGAAGGAACCGCGACTTTCCAAAGTTTTTTAAAAACCGAAGAGTTTGTGGGATTCTGCACAGTCCCCAACAGACTCGAGCCGGGCAGCCACTTATAAACACTTTTGACCGAAAATCCAGCCAAATCTCTCCACCAAATGAAGGAATCCCGTGCGTTTGGCAATGATTGCAGCTCTGCCAAAATGATTAAAAGATGGTTCAGCTCTTCACTCGCCATAGCTGGTAACAAATCTGTCTCCGAGACAACATTCCAGCACCATTTTTCATCGACCCAATAACCCGACGAAAGGATGCTGCCAGAAACATTATGAATCGGGAAACTCGTGCTATCGCACGAGTCTGGTCGAGGTTTTACATTATATGTATTCAAATATCATTTCTAAAATTTTCTTTATAAAAATCAACCATAATTTCCACCATTTATTTTAAAATCCAATAGTTCAGATTCATTCTCACATTCTCATATAAAACTTAGGTATAATTCTTTAGGTATGGTTCTTACTATTTTCCAATGAACATATGACAAGTGACTAATTTCCTCTTACACGTATGCAAATTTCTTCTATTTTCACTCACTAAATGATATTTAAGTACATTTGTCATATTTTCATTGGAAAATAGTAAGAATCACACCTAAAGAATTGTACCTAAATTTTGTCATATATATATATATATATATATATATATATATATATATATATATATATATATATATATATATATATAGGTAATTTTAATAATAGAATCTAAAAGTGGTTGTTGTCGGCAAACGTCAATCAAAGTGGTGAATGGTGGTCGTCAAAATGTTAATTGATAGTGGTCAGAATTGTAATCGGTGATAGTTACGGGTGGTGATTATAATGATAATTTTTTGTGGTATGAGTAGTTTTAGTTGTTTGTGATGATTAGAGATAGTTTAATGTGGATTGGTTGGTGGCTATAGTGTGAGTCACTGAAAGATTGGTGTTCAAATTTGTGAACGGAGGTGAATATAATGGGTGATCCAGAGAGGTTAGAATGGTGTTTAGAGTGATGGTCGAAGTAGTTGTCAATACTGGCCATAATGGTTGTTGATAGTTGTTGTAATGGTGACAGTTAGTGATTTAAAATAGATAGAATGATGATTAGAATTGGTCATCTAGTAATTATAATAATAATCAATTGTGATCAGATACGTGATTATAGTTAGATAAAGTGGTGGCAATGGTGATCATTTTGGTGATCGATAGTAACAGTAATGAGTGGGGTTGTATAGTGATCTTTAGTGATCAAAAGAGTGATCAATATTAATCTAAATAATAGTTGGAGTATAAAACCCTAATTTTAACCAAACAAACTTTGATTTTAAAAGTAAAAAACAAAATATCAAAACTATACTGAACAAAAATAAATAGATAGATTATAAGATATCCTCTTTATCAAAAAGTAACTTTTAGCACCTTTGACAAATAAGCGCAAAGGAAAACAGTGGTACTAGTAGTCCCAATGGTTTTGAAGATGCAAAGAAATACATTAGTAAACTCTAGTCCAAGCACAAGTCATGCTAAGAAAAGAGCAAAAAGATATTACAAAGAGTTTAAAAACAAACAATTCACTAAATCAAGGACAAAAAAAGTAAGCATAACAAAAACAACAAATGCTCAAGATCTACTAGTTTCTGAGTTGATGTCTACTTAACAATAAAACAAAACTTCACTTGCTGCTGACTTGTAATCCTATTACCTGCACCTGCTCATAATCATTGCCCAACATGAGTTTAGCACAGCACCAACTCCTCTTTTGATTTCATGAGCATTCTTCGCTTACCAGCAACACCTATTGAAGATCCATTATTGGTATGACTCCCGATTATCTTCCTTGCTGACACAAGGAGCTTCTGCTATTCAACTCAATATCTTCTTCCTACGATTACCCACTACTTTCCAATAGTAATCCGCCAACTCACGAAGCCACACTTGTTGAGATCACCATGATTCAAACCCTTTCTTCTTCACCAAACTGTAACGAAAATTTTCATTGAATGTAGGTTAGGATAGAACTGTCCTTACTTAAAAGAACTCATCGCGGAAAATGGCAGCATGTAATATATCTGCATTCTCAATCATCTCATTCAAATTAAGGTGCCCATATTTTCCAACTTGTGCCTGTCATCAAACAGTATAGAAAGGTTCCTCTTGAAATTAAAGCATGAAGTTATCCAAGAATCTAGTGATTTCATAACATCTACGACTACAATACAAAATCTAGCTTGCTGATTCAAAATATGAAACGCAATGTGATAACAAAATCATTCACATGTTCCGATGACTGAAAAGACCTCCGTGTCAACAATAAGAGTGCAATTATATAATGTTAAATTCAATACCTGTGAAACAAAGTACTCTGCCTGTTTCCTTGCATAATAACGCCAAGATGGGTGGACTTTTCCAATTATAGGTAGTAGTTCAATAGCCGATAAAAACCTGCAAAAATTGAAATGGAAATTGACAACACCAACACAAATGGATACCATTAGGAAATTATCATATTGATTTTAAGAAAGTAGAATAATTATGGGAAAAGAAAAAGGTTAATACCCGTCACGGTCTTTGTCAAGCTGAGAAAACATAAACTCAGCATAAGCATTCTTGGAATCGTCATAATGATGTGTATAACCATAACTTTCTTCATCATAGGATCTTATGGTAACAAAGAGACCATTGACAAATTCCATATAACTGACCTTCCCATCTCGGTCTATATCACGTTCCCTATAGAGAAATAAAAGGTTACATCAGGCAAGATTACACCAACCCAGTATTCAAATAAGCTAATAACAAGCAAGATTGGAGTTACCAGACTTCCTCCCTGCACAACCATTGTTGAAGCTTTGGGTTGTTGCTGTCAGCCGGGTGAAGAAAACTACAACACAATTAACAAAGTTAGTTCATCTAAATAGGATCATCATTCATTCACCCCATCAGCTATAGATATAGATAGAAAGAAGCTCACTCGTGGAATTCAGGTAAGTTTAGACGACCGTCTCCATCTGTATCAGATGCATTAAAATGCTCTTCTTCCAACAGTCTCATATCATAACCAAAAGAATCACCACCTAATGAATGAAAAACACAAATTACAACATTCAGTTCAAAATTATGAAATTTACCTCAGAAAATTTAATAATCCCTCAATCCTAATGGTGAGAAACTCAAAACTCAGAACTCATAATCAACTTAGATTCAACCAAAATATATAAATAGCAGCATCAGAAGTCAGAACCTATAAGATTCCGAAAATTATGAAATTTCTCGAAAAAATTCAGAATCCATCGATCCTAACAGCAATGTGAGATTTTGGATCGAACTCTAGTATGGCCGAAGGGTAGCTTCTTGGTTCGACAGGGTTAAGCATGAAGTCGAAGGTTGTTCACATGCTTGTGTCGAAGATGCTAGGGTTGTTAGCATGTTAAATTAGGTTTTAGTGTTTAAACCCTAATTTGTTAAGTTAGCTTGTTTATTAAGTTGACTTGTGTAATGGGCCTTGCTGTAAAAGCCCATTAGTTAGTATGTTAGGTTTTATTATAAATAGCATACTAGTCTCTCATCATTGCTAAGCTGCAAATCCTAATTTAGGGTGAGAGAGGTTATTTGTTATTCTTGTAAACTTGTAATCTTGTTTTAAGAGAAAGTAAAAGAATAACGGTTATAACCAATTATTGTGTTCTTCTTCTCCCCTATAATTCCCTATTATACTTTGTTATTGGTATCGTTTTTCACAACAAATTGGTGCGGTGAGCGTGGAGAAGATGCCGTCAACAAAGTATGAGATTGAAAAGTTCACCGGAGTGAATGATTTCGGTCTGTGGCGCTTGAAGATGAAAGCCCTACTGGTTCAGCAGGGTTGTTTGGAAGCGTTGAAGGGAGAGGCAGCCATGAATGCTGCATTAACGGCAGCAGAGAAGACGACTATGATTGAGAAGGCACACAGCGCAATTTTGTTGAGCCTTGGTGATAAGGTTCTCAGGCAGGTATCAAAGGAGACGACGGCATCAGGGTTATGGGTGAAACTTGAAAGTTTGTATATGACCAAATCGCTGGTAAATCGACTCTACCTGAAGCAAGCTTTGTATTCATTCAAGATGATTGAAGACAAAGTATTGGCTGAGCAGTTGGATATGTTCAACAAGCTGATTCTTGATCTTGAAAATATTGATGTGAAGATCGATGATGAAGATCAAGCGCTGTTACTATTGTGTTCTTTGCCTCGATCACATGCTCACTTCAAAGAAACTCTCTTGTATGGAAGGGAGTCCCTGACGTTTGAAGAAGTTCAATCAGCCTTGTACTCTAAGGACTTGAATGAACGAAAGGAGCATAAACCTTCGACTGTTGGCGAAGGTTTGGCCGTTAAAGGAAAACTCTTACGAAAGGATGGTAAGTTCGACAAGAAGAAAGGCAAAAGCCAGTCGAAGTCTTACAGTGGCGAAGCATCTGGCATTCGATGCTATCATTGTAAGAAGGAGGGTCACACAAGAAAGGTGTGCCCTGAACGCCTGAAAGATCATGGAGGTAAGGATAATGGCAATGCAGCCATTGTTCAAGATGATTTTGAATCATCTGATGTTCTTGTAGTTTCAAGCAGTGACTCGAGAAGAGAGTGGATTATGGATTCAGGGTGCACTTGGCACATGACTCCAAACAAAGACTTGTTCGAGGAATTATGTGATCAAGATGGTGGATCAGTATTGCTGGGAAACAACAAGGCTTGCAAGATTGCAGGTATTGGATCTATTAGATTCAAGCTCCATGATGAGTCAATAAGGTTGTTGACTGAAGTCAGGTTTGTTCCTGATTTGAAGAGAAATCTGCTTTCTCTTGGTGAATTCGACAAGAAAGGATATGTTTTCCAAGGAGAGAAAAATATCCTAAGAGTCATGAAGGGTTCGAAGGAAGTCTTGAGAGGCGTGAAGAAACAAGGCTTGTATACCCTTGAGGCTGAAGTTGTAAGTGGTTCGACAAATGTTGTATCCACGAAACCTTTGTCGAAGACAGAAATCTGGCACATGAGATTGGGCCATGTCAGTGAAAGGGGTCTGGTCGAATTAGGGAAACAAAATTTGCTTGGTGGAGACAAAGTCGAAAAGCTGAAGTTTTGTGAACCCTGTGTACTTGGAAAATCTTGCAGAATGAAGTTCAACAAAGGCAAACAAAGAACACATGGATCCCTTGATTACATCCATGCTGATCTTTGGGGGCCTGTAAGGTGTGCATCACATTCAGGAGCAAGGTATTTTCTATCCATAGTAGATGATTATTCCAGAAAATTATGGGTATTCATCCAGAAGACTAAGGATGAAACTTTTGAGAATTTCAAAAGTTGGAAGACTCTGGTTGAAAATCAGACTGGCAGGAAGGTCAAGAGGTTGAGAACCGACAATGGCCTTGAATTTTGCAATGAGGCATTCGACAGCTTTTGTGCTGCCTTTGGTATTGCAAGGCACAGAACTACTGCAGGTACTCCACAGCAAAATGGTTTGGCTGAAAGATTTAATCGAACTATTTTGGAGAGAGTCAGATGCATGCTGACTAGTGCGGGGTTAAAGAATGTGTTCTGGGCTGAGGCTGTTTCGACAGCAACATATCTGATAAACAGATGTCCTTCGACAGCGTTAGATATGAAGACACCTGAAGAAGTTTGGTCGGGACATCCACCAGATCTCGACAAACTGAGAGTATTTGGCTGTGTAGCCTATGCTCACATTAGGCAAGACAAGGTCGAACCTAGAGCTCTGAAATGCATGTTCATGGGATACCCTGAAGGAGTCAAAGCTTATAGGCTATGGTGCCTAGAGCCAGGTCACAGGAGGTGTATCACCAGTCGAGATGTAGTTTTCAATGAAGCTGAAATGGCTTTTAAGAAAACTGATGATGTTGGTCGAAGTACAGAAACATCTGACGAAGAGCTGGAACAGGTAGAAATTCCTGTTGAGGTGGAGCATGTTGATGCTGAATTGCATATCCCAGATGAAGTCGAAGAAGAAGCAGAAGATGCTGAAGTTGAGGAAACTGACGATGACTACCTATTGTCGAGAGATAGGTCGAGAAGAGTCATCAAGCCACCTCAGAGACTTGGATATGCAGATCTTATAGCTTATGCCTTAATCTCTGCAAGTGAGGTTCTAGACGAAGAACCTAGAGACTATAAGGAAGTTATGAGGAGTCAAAATAAGACTGAATGGCTGAAGGCCATGGATGATGAGATGAAATCTCTTCATGATAATCATACTTGGGAACTGATCAAGAAACCTGTTGGGGCAAGGTTAGTCAGCTGTAAATGGATTTTCAAAGTTAAGGAAGGAATTGAAGGAGTGACGTCGAAAAGATACAAGGCAAGGTTAGTTGCAAGGGGTTTCACTCAGAAAGAAGGTGTCGACTTCAATGATGTGTTTTCTCCTGTTGTGAAGCATAGGTCCATTCGAATGTTGCTTGCCATGGTGGCACAGTTCGATCTTGAACTGGAACAGATGGATGTGAAGACTGCGTTCTTGTATGGTGATCTAGATGAAACGATCCTGATGAGGCAACCTGAAGGGTATGTCGAAAAGGGGAAGGAAGATTATGTGTGCAAGTTAAAGAGATCTTTGTATGGTCTGAAACAATCTCCTCGACAGTGGAATAGGAGATTCGACAAGTTCATGGCACGCATAAGTTTCATTAGAAGTCAATTCGACCACTGCGTTTACTTCAGATTTCGACCTGGTAATTCATTTGTTATTTTGTTGCTTTATGTGGATGATATTCTCATAGCAAGCAACAGTGTCGAAGATGTGATGAGGGTGAAGGCTGAACTCAATAAGGAGTTCGATATGAAGGATCTGGGAGCTGCTTCCAGGATTCTTGGAATTGACATTCGAAGAGATAGAAAGAAGTCGAAGTTATGCCTATCTCAAGAGGCATATCTACGGAAGATTCTTGAAAAGTTTGGTATGTCGAATTCGAAGCCAGTTGTGACTCCAACAAACCCTCAATTCAAGCTGAGTATTGATCAGTGTCCCAGTACTGATGTCGAAAGAGCCTATATGAATAGCATCCCATATGCTAATATAGTTGGTTCTTTGATGTATGCTATGGTTTGTACTAGACCCGACATAGCATACGCAGTAAGTCTTGTAAGCAGGTACATGGCGAATCCTGGAAAGGCTCACTGGCAAGCATTGAAGTGGATTTTAAGGTACATAAATGGGTCTCTGAATAGAGTCCTAATTTATGGTGGAGCCTTGGGTGAAGATAGTAAAGCAGTAATCGAAGGATATGTCGACTCTGATTATGCAGGTTGTATTGATTCCAGGAAATCTATTTCTGGATATGTTTTCACTATGTTTGGCACAGCAATTAGTTGGAAAGCAACACTTCAGAAGGTTGTTGCTCTATCAACCACTGAAGCGGAGTACATTGCATTAACTGAAGCTGTGAAAGAAGCATTGTGGCTTGAAGGTTTTGCGAAGGAGCTGAAACTTCAAGGTCGAGGTATCACTGTTAAATGTGATAGTCAAAGTGCAATACACCTGTCGAAGAATTCAGCCTATCATGAGCGAACTAAGCACGTTGATGTGAGGCTGCATTTCGTCAGAGGAGTAATCGAGCGTGGAGAAGTCCAAGTGCTGAAGGTTTCGACTGAAGACAATGCTGCTGATATGATCACCAAGACATTGCCGAGTTGCAAGTTTTTCCACTGTATGCAGCTGATAAAGCTGCATGAAGAAAGCTAGTTTGTTCCCTTGATGTTGTAGAGTTAGATCCAAGGTGGAGATTTGTGAGATTTTGGATCGAACTCTAGTATGGCCGAAGGGTAGCTTCTTGGTTCGACAGGGTTAAGCATGAAGTCGAAGGTTGTTCACATGCTTGTGTCGAAGATGCTAGGGTTGTTAGCATGTTAAATTAGGTTTTAGTGTTTAAACCCTAATTTGTTAAGTTAGCTTGTTTATTAAGTTGACTTGTGTAATGGGCCTTGCTGTAAAAGCCCATTAGTTAGTATGTTAGGTTTTATTATAAATAGCATACTAGTCTCTCATCATTGCTAAGCTGCAAATCCTAATTTAGGGTGAGAGAGGTTATTTGTTATTCTTGTAAACTTGTAATCTTGTTTTAAGAGAAAGTAAAAGAATAACGGTTATAACCAATTATTGTGTTCTTCTTCTCCCCTATAATTCCCTATTATACTTTGTTATTGGTATCGTTTTTCACAACAAGCAAGAAATTCAAAATCCACAAAGTAAGAATCCTTAAAATTATGAAATTCATCCAAGAAATTTAGAATACCTCAACCCTAAAATCCCTTGACTCCGATCCATCAATAGAATCCTTAAAGCATTGGAATTTAGGAAGGAAATGGTAGGATTTCTGAAACCCAACTTAAAACTTCAAATGAGTGACGGCTGGTGTGAAGTTTAGATAACGGCTGGGATGAAGCAGATGGTGGTGCGATGTGAAAAGCAGCGATAGAGACGGTGAGATTACGGTGGAGAGGTTTAAGCCGTTTCCGGTGAGTGGAGGAATGTGTGGCGTGGCGTGTTTGGATTTTAGTGGAAAATTGAATTAAACTGTAAGAAACTAAGAACTTGAACTTAATTTACATTCAATAAAAAAGATGATTTGGAAAAACAAACAAAAAATGGAAAGAATGAATGTAGAAAGAGAACCTGCATATTGTGGTGGAGTTGAAAGACCGTACTGGAACTCGGTGAAAGAGACAAAACCGTCGTGATTCTTATCGTAAATGATCATCTCCTTCTTGCTGCTATGGAATTGCTTAGTTTGGAGATGATGAAGTTTCCACTGAGTAAGTTCGTTGACGGAGACGTACTCATCAGTAGGGTCCACGTCGATTTCTGGAAAGACGCACAGGATATTGTTGGTGAGATTGAAGTCGTCATCTCCATCCCAGTCGGAATGGAGGTCGAGGCAGTGGTGGGGCTGGTTGTTTTGGGAGGAGTGGGAGAGGAGAAAGAGCAAAGCTATTGCTCCGATTGTGAGAAAGAGTACGAATTTTATGGCCATTGAATTCGATATTTTCTCACTACCAAATGGAAGAGAGGTAGAGAAGGTTGAATTGAATTGGTGAGAAAGAGAGAGGGGGTATTTATAGAAAAGCGAGAGTAGAGACACACGTGTGTTGTTTGGAAGTTACTATTTCAGGTAATATTAAGAAAGTGGATTGACATTGACACTATCAGCATCTTTTCTTTTCTTTACCCAGTTTGCAACGGCGTTTACCTTTTTGATTTTTTTTAGTTTCAAACTCTCATGTTTTCTTTTTCAACAATCATGTTCTCCCTTTGTCATTTTTATTTGTCTTTTCTACTTATTTCAATGTGTTCCATAACCATAAGCTATGGATTCCTTAGTGCTTGCTTCTACTTTCTCAATTTATTCATTTTGCCTTTAACAAATATAAAAATATATGTTATTCAAAATCTCTCAAAATTCAATTCAACTTTATCACATTTAAGTTGAATATCATTTTTGAGTTAAAAATACTTGAATCAACCTTAATAATCCCAACTTCCCTTTCCTATTAGGATATATAGTTTTTTCTCAATGTCATTTATTACCTCAATATTTATTCGGACAAAACTTCTATAATGTTTTATTTTAATTTTTGAAAATTTTAATCGAGTTATGTTATTTACTACTGATTTATTATATGTTCAATTTTGACAAATATTTCTCTATTCAAGAGATGTGTTATCATAGGCGCAATATATTGGGAGAGAGCATGATCTTGTTTTTTATTACTATTAGACAAAAGGGAAGAAAATAAAAATTGATTATGGGTTGTGAGAGGGGAGAAAACTACATGAATAAGATTTTCTCTCAAGTTACTTGTAGTAGAAAAGTTAAATGTCCATTTATGTTGAGATCGCTATTAAGAGGTATCGGTTGGAAGGAATTTTGAGTCGGTCATATCCCTTTTATAGTCTTAACACCATAAGAAAATGTCTTGGATCCAAATCAAGTATTCACTAAGCTTCTAGAATATTCTCCGGAACACTAGACCATCAAGGACCCAAAAGCAGGAATTCCTTATCTCCAACACATCCAACAGTCCTCTACATTCCAAGTCGGTGTTTACACGTATTTTCAGTAAATCAAATTATAAGTTTCTGTTCATTTAAGAAATTAAACTCGAAAAAAATCCTATTGACAGTTTGTGTAGAAAGTTTGAAAAAAAATGTGTGTTTGCTTGAAGATTAGAACAAGTGAATAACATTATTCACAAGTAACATGTTGAATTGTATAAAAGGATAAAGCAAAATAAAGAAAAATGGCAAATAACAATGAGTAAAATTGCTAAAACTAAAGATGGGACGCAGATTCATACATTTCTCATGACCTTTTATCTCCGAAACTTGGATGCGTGAATTTTATACAGAATAACTACGAAAATTGTGAACCCTTGTTACATGAACGAAATCAGCTTATATATTACACACATCCATAATCGTCGACAAGAATCAATTCTCCAAATATCGAAATGTATACCATTATGTGCCCTTTTGTCTGCTGCTTTGCTTCCACATATCTTCAATTCTTGAACTGCTACAAATGGTTACCCATGTCAACACCTGCCCTGAAATATCTTGATTGCTTCTGCCGAAAACATCTTTAAGTCTGATCCACTGTCGCGCACGGATCAAAAACGAGTAATTTTATAAAAAAATGTAGTAACAGTAACGGTAACTCGAATATCGTCTCACAAGGATTCTTGTATTATATTAATTAATCGAAGTCGAATTGGGGGGAGGGGGGTTGGTTGGTTTAGAATCAAATTGACAAAAGTTGAAAAAAAGTGATTATTGAAATAAGTGATTTTAACAGGTTAATCTACCGGTTCTACTTCCAAAATATTTTTCATGAAAAATTAAAAAGTGAATAGTACGACCAGACCTAGGTACTAGAGAGAACCAAATGGTTTACAACCCAACTGGGTCAAAAACATAACTCAGGCCCAACTAACGACCCAAAACTAAAATAAAATATAATACAGCAGCTTCAAACGTAAATTTGGAAAATATAGGCTCCGAATCTGACTTCGAATCCAACCCAAAAGTCGTAGCTCTCTCTCTTAGCTTTCCGGAAATTATTAGAACGCCTCAATCGGATTCCTGAAACACCAGCTATGATCGTTTCCGTGAAAGCTACTGAAGCTGAAAATTAAGTACGAAAATCAATTAAAGGCAAAAATAAAGTAAAATATAAAAATATAATAAAACATAAGAATAACCAAAATAAAGTAAATAAATGCCTAAGTAAAAATATAAGAGAATGTGCATCAAGATGCACTGATCAAAGTCCTCTAACTGACTCTGTCGAATATGTCAAGTCACTACAAACCTTTTTTGAGATTTTGAACATGTTTTGAAGAGAGAGTGGTCATAATCTTGTAGAGTTGTTTCCGAGATTCCTCCAAACCAGACTTAGTGGGTCTATAGGTCATCTAATACTTGAACTCAAGAATATGCTAAGTCCCAAAACACATAGTAGGTCATTCGAACTCACCACCTCAGTCGAAGTAATCAATATGTCAAAACTATAAATAAGTCATTTTACATTTAGCAATCTCATACCTTTGTATCATACTTTCATGACGAAAAATGCTACACTAAAATTCTCAAGCTAACAGATCCCCCATGAAAATGCCACTTTCGTTCATGTTGTCATATGGAAGAAAGGTGGTGTTTATAGTAAAACTCTCCACATTGTTCAAGGTAGTCTGCATACGTCATCGCCATCATGACCTCTTTCAGTAAACCGTCACATCAAGAACGTGCGCACAAACTGTCATCATGATTCCAATTTACTAGACCATCATGGGCCACGAGATTTAACTTTATTAAAAGAAATTTACTTATTTTTAATCCAAAAAAACAAAATTTTATGTGTTTTTAATTTAGAGGAGAAAATTGAAAAAATGTATTCCATGATTATATATACATCTTCCTCCTTTCTTTCTTCTCTTTCACAATTTTTTCATGAACATGAGAGCTTTCATTTTTCTGCAACTTTTATTTTCTTCTTCTGCTCAAACATTAGAAAAATGGCTTCTTCTATCACAAAGAAACAACTCCCAATTTCGTGGGCCTCTGATCTCCAAGGATCCGTCATCATCAACAAACGTAGTTATGTTCTAGAACCTCTAATGGAGAAGAAAAAAATCCATTTAGAATTCCCAGGTATTAATCTCTTTTTCTCTCACTAGTATCACTCATGCATTTCTGAGTCCTCCACCCAAATCACCTATGAAACCCACCAAACTGGAAAAATTATTCCTTAGTTCACCATCAGGCAAACCTTGTGTGTCTGAAGATAATAGTTTGGAATTGGAGTTCATGGAACATCCCAATCGTGTGTTCCCCTATTCTCCTACCCCCAGTAGTGACACTTACCTGTGTTGGTTATACAAGGTAAAACAAAATAAAGAATACATTCGAAAACTATGTCATTATCTTGATCATTTTCCCCCGTTTCTACATAAGCAACTTTTTCCTTCCTAGAGTGTCTATTTGATCTAGCCTTTACAGCCTTCAATTGTTCGAATTTTCAAATCCTGTATGCTATTTGGGTCATGTTCGTTATATATTGAGTATCTAATTTCTTCCTAATTAAATAGTCTAAGCCACATGCAGTCATCTCGCCTAACTCAATTTCAGGAACTTAAGTAAAACATCTCGACTTTATTAACCTAAACCTATTGAGATAATAATCTATTGACTCAGAGAATTTTCTCTTCACACTGGAAAATTCTTTTAGGCTAATTTTCAACTGGCCCACATAGAATTGCCCATGGAATACTCTTTTTAGTTGATTCCAATTGTCTATGGAGTTTGGAGGAAGGGGGGTAAACCATGTGAAAGCGCTATTAGTTAAAGAATTGGGGAAATATTTCATCTTTAAGTTTTCATTATTTGTCAAATCACCTTCCTCTGATTGATAACGAGCAATATGCCAAACGATGGATTCACTAGCATCACCTGCATACATAGTGAACTTAGGGATTTTCCAACCCCTTGGAAGTTCAATTTGCAATACATACTCAGATAAGGATGAAATGGAGTTTGGCCTATGAAACCAAAATTAACAACATTTTGGGCTAGGATTTTTTCAGTCATATTGGCTATGTTATTTTGCCCCCCCCCCCCCCCCCCCCCCCCCCAAAAAGTTGTTGTTGGTTGGACTGTCCTAACCACTTGATATGCATCCTGAATCCTATTGACCAATAATACATCTGGGCCATTTCGACTCAAGTCTTTTTGGGGTGCCTTAGCTATAGGTTGTTCAAAAGGTTATGGAATAACTTGTTGTGGCACTTGTTTATTAGGAACTGGAAGAATGGGCACTTGAGAAGCACTTAAGAAATTAGCAATTCGAGCCATTTTATGTGCCAATTATTGGTAAGTATCGTTTGTGTTTTTAATTAGAGGATTACACATGATATCAATTTGTTGGGTAAGCATATTAACCATATCATGGGTACTATCATCCATTTGTTGCCTTTAAGGAAATAGGGAACTTGTAGTTAAGGGTGGCATAACTTATGGGATATATTCCAACCCTCCTTGAGATTGTGTCATTCGACTAGTATTGCTTATAGCATATACTGATGCTAAGTATTGATTAAGAGGAGATGCAATAGTCATTGTATTATTTGTATACGTAGATGCATTAGCTTTTGGGTCTGCCATCATTGTAGTTGGCATGCCATATGGATACTCTCTACTATCAATGGGTAGCATAAAGCTTGGGAGGAAAGAATGCATATGGTCTCCTATAGTGATTTGTGTAACTCTGGGAGTAGCTGGAAAACTTGTTACTTACGGTGGAGGAACCACCACTTCTAATAATGTCGTCGATACTGACATATGACTTATAACTGGAGGGGTTACTCCAATAGATGTTGAAGTTCCTACACCATCAAGTGTCGCTTTGATTGATTGTTCTTCTGTATTTGGAGCATCGTTTTAGGGAAGGAAAGAATTTTTTGGGCGTACTAATTTGTTTATTTGTATTCTTAGTAAACAAATCACAAGTTTAGTTCACCTAAGGGATTAAACTTGAAAAAATTCTAAGAACAAGTTGTGCAAAAAAGTTTGACAAAATGTATTTGTGTCTGATAACTTAGTATTTGAATGTAAAACAATTGAATCAAAATTCCAAGAAGTAAGATGAAGAATCGCTTGAAAGGGTAAATTAAATGAAGAAATATCATAAAAGAAATCGAGTAAAAATATTTAGATCAAAAGTGGCACGCAGATTCATACATTTTTCACAAATTCTTTATCTCTTTAACTATGTTGTTTGAATTCTATAGAGAACAAAAATAAAAAATATGAACCTCCGTCATATAAACGAAATATGTTTATAAACTATTTACATCACTAATTATCGATAATGGTCGCCTTTCTAGCATTAGACACGTACACTTAGGGGTGTTCGTGGGTTGGATTGGGTCTAATCTGATTAAATTAAATACCCGACCCAATCAATAGTCATTGGTTTAGGTTGAGTGTTCAACCCGTACTTCTAAGACTAAACCCGAACCAAACCAACCCGCTCATCAATGGGTTGGGATGAGTTGGATTTGTGGGTAACCCACTAAATATATTTTTTAAATTCTAAATAAATTATCAATTTAATTAACTCATTTATTTTAAAAAAACATTAAAAAAATTCATAAAATTTTGTATTTAATTTGAATAAAATTTATCATTTAATACCTAAAAATTCTTTTACGATTCAGATCAAGTCAAAAAAATATACAAATGATGTAAACTATAATTTAAAAAAATATATGCACTGTAAGATTTATGCTAGATCATTTATAAATAGAATAAAATAAAAATAGAGTGACATGTTAATGGGTTGGGTTTGCGGGTTCGTGGGTTTAAAAATAAGGATTGAGTTGATTTGATAAGTGGATTTGCAGGTTGGCCCCTACCCATGAACACCCCTACGTACACTATCACATGAACTTTTGTCATATGATTTTCTTCCACGTGCCTCCAATTCTTGAATTGATGTAAAATCATTACTGCTGTCAAAAAACTCCTTCAAGTCCTCCAACTTTCTCTGTCGAGAATCAATTTTCTTGCTGCCGAATCTCTGTGTTTTTTTTGTCAAAATTATGATTTAGCTACCTGCGCCTAGCTTGTACATTTATCTCACATCTCCATTCTTGTCTAAATGTACTTGAGTCAAAAATCTCATGCTAACAATGAGTCTACGAAGTAAGAAACTCAAACTCAAAACCTGACTCAAATCTACGTGAGTTGAGTCGGGTATTACCCATAAATGAACGAGTACATATAATTAGTGGATTGACTTGCGTCTATGAACATCCATATCTATATTAATGGCTTGTAAAATAAGTTAATAAATGTCTACATATTTTACGTATTTTTTGCACTCACCACCGATTTGCTGCCATCATCATCAGTATCGTTAGAAGGATTTGAACTTGTGGCTCAAGACAATTTTATCAAGTCACACGGCGAACGTCAAATGCTCATGCAAGAATGCTAATTTATAACTCCTCTGAAGCATGTCAGAAAAAGTCGCAGAGAATTATTTCTATGAAAGAACTCGCTCAACCTTCTTCATCCCTTGAACTTTCCTTTTATGTTTGTTTCAGGCCACCTAATCCAGGACAAAGGCTTTAAGTGTCATTATTCACCGTAACAAATACTCATGGTCATTGATCTGATTCATAAAAAACATTTACGATTGAATGTGTTGATATCATGCTATAATGATTCATAAATGCTTGTCTATCTAAATTAGGGGTAGCAAACAGGCATGTCCGCAAAAAAACGGGGCGGGGCAAGCGGTCATAGTTGAAGGCACGGGCCTAAAATTTTGATCCGCCTCGCAAAAAGTGAGGGAGGGCTAAACCCACAGACATATCACTTTTTAAGCGTAAAAATGCAAAAAGTTTGTTAATGCTCATGCCCGCAAAAACCAACATAAAAAACGGAGCGGGACGGTCACATTAGAGGATGGGGTCTAAAATCTTAGTCCGTCCGGCACAAAAATGCGGATAAAACAGATATACCCAAAAGACCGGACCCGTTTTGTCACTCTTAGAATCACCTCTATCGTACCGAATCCTCAAAACTACCCCGTCTAAAATGGCTACAATCCGGTCTATATTCATTTTCCGGGATGTACATCAAATCTCAAAATTTATCTTTGTTTACAAGTTTTAATATTCTTATCGCTTCAAAGAAAACCAAATTACTATGTAGCCTTATCAGATCTTGAGTGTTGAATTTTTTATTTTTAATGTCACACGGCGGTCCCATTTTTATATGATCATGTCCTAACCACACCGTCGCCTGTTAAACAGAACAACGTAGATAATGTCCTGTTTTATAGGAAAGGACAAACGGCGTTCTTTACGTGTTTGGTGACGTCATTCACATAACCATTATTAGTGGTTCGAACAAACCTTGACTGAGTATAGAAAATGGCTCAATGCATACATCACCTCTCGCCATCACAACTAAGTTATCTATCCTCTCACAAGAAAGACAAGTACACTTTTGTTTCTATTTCTTACACTTGTCATATATTTAACAACATCAATTGGACCCACAAAATTTAAAACAAGATTGGATGTACTTTTTTATTACTCACAATTCAAACTCAAACTTTTTCTTTTGAAGACTTTTCTCCCATGCTATTTTCGTTTTCTCTCAATTTTGAAAAAAATCTTGTTTGGGTGATTAGGATTTATTCTTCCATGGCTATTCAATGTACGTGAAAAGAATTCTATTAATTTCATTGGATTAGGCTTTTTGTAGTATTGTGCTTCACTTCAATTCAACAATGGCGGCTGAGCCACATCCTCCACATCAAGGTTGTCAGAATCGAATTTTTACCTTAACTCGTTTTACCTAGGTAAAATCGAAACGTAAAATCGAAACGTAAAATCATGGAGTTTACCTCATATTAAAATTATATTAAATGTATATATACGATATATATGTATACTAATGTAATATTCTAAATACATTAATTATTTAAAATGTTAACTTAATTAAAACAAAAATATACTATATCATCATAATAAAGTGTAATATTCACTAACATGTACTCCCTCCGTTCCTTTTTAAGTGTCGTTTTAGCAAAAAGCTCTTCCACCAAGATAGTGGATTATTAGAGTTACTTTTTCTATTATACCCTTATTTATTTTTCTCTTTCTAAATAAATTCAATCATACACTCTCTTTTTCCAATAACTAATTCAAAAATTTGAGGTGGAGTTATTGAAAAAATAAGGGTATAAATGACAAATTATAACATTAAATTATAATACGACACTTAAATAGAAACAAAAAAATTCTTCTAAAACGACACTTAAAAAGGAACAGAGGGAGTATCAAATTACATAAATTGTCCACCAAATCATAAAATGTAACATCCAAAAGATTATAAAAAAAACAATAGTTTCATAAGTTTTTCAAGTTCAAAAAAACAAATCTTTTCACCTTAATCTAAAGTTCAATCCATCTACAACATCATCTTCATTAATTAGAACATTCATATTCGACTTGATTAAATCCATCTCCAAATGTTAAAAATTCTTTAGTATTATAATCAAGATATGAATGTGAATAAAATTAAAAATCCATAGAGAAAATTTATGGGCCAAAATATAACATGTGATTTTATAACTTTGACAAAAAAAAAGTAAAATCATGTCAAAGAGTAAAATCCAACGATTTTACATGATTTTACACGATTTCACCGATTTTCGAAAGATTTAAATCACGTAAAATCGTTCCAGAATACGATTTTACATAAAAAGGTTTTTACCTGCGATTTAACATGAAATGCTGACCTAGAAACGTGAAATCTATAGAGTTTAGGTTTTAAATCGAGATTTTAACAACCTTGCTCCACATCTTTCAGCCACACACCATGTATCCAATACTATTGTGTTCTGATCTCAACTTTATCAATGGTTCCTTTTCTCAAATACAAGCATAACTAATGATATAAACATGTCAAACTAATGACGAAACATATCTAATAATGGACAAATTTAATTTATTTTTTAAGAAAGTGCTTTGAGACGTGATTGACTATTGAAATGCTGATATAAACATACAAATTGTCTTTTGTATATAGCCGTGAAAGGCATTATGATTAGCAAAGATTGTTTTCAGAAATCAAATATATGCAATAATTTACTGTTTTCTAATTTTATTTTCAAGTATTGTGAAAGTTATAATTAATGTTCTTTAATGCACTTTTACATTTATTTTTATTTTTCTCTTTTTTTAAGTGTTCAACTTATAAGTTCTCAATTTTACATGCCAAATATTATTTATTTTTTGTTTGGTTTTTTTTTTATAAATAATGAAAAGAATCACATATGAAATTTTTAATCCCAATCTTTTATATTTAAATCAAATTGTTAATAATTATTCCTGCAATTCTCACATAAAAATAACATTTTCACTTAACACACACACACACACACATATATATATATATATATATCTATATATATATATATATATATATATATATATATATATATATATATATATATATATATATATATATATATATATATATATATATATGTATATATGTATATATATATGTATATATGTATATATATATGTGTATATGTATATATATATATACATATATATATATATATACATATATATATATATATACATATATATATATATATATACATATATACATATATATATATATATATATATATATATATATATATATATATATACATATATATATATATATCGGGATTTAACATGTCCATCCTTGCTTTTTGTCTAATTCACTTTCCAATTGTTTCTCATTCAAAATTCAAAATTCGCAGTCTTCCACTATGGTTTAATAATTGTTTTTAAAGAGCCTTTAATACAACCATAATATTTGAGATAATGTTGAAAATTAAACAATTTTTTTATCTGATTCTTCTCTTCGGATGTATACAACTTCTGAAACGGATTCTTCTCTTCCCATGCAATCTCACAACAAAAATTCAATGAATTTTTGAAAGTTTGAGAGAAAAGTGTGTTATGTGTTATCATTCTCAAAATCATATGCATCTTGCTAGAGAGATTAAGAGAAAATGATTTTTATATGGGGTGGAGAGAGTGCACAAAATGAAAAAAAAATACTCATTTGATTCGAGTGAGGAGCAAAAGGTATGGTTAGATTCGAGGGAGTGAATGATTTGAATCAAGAACTAAAATCTCATAAAATTGCATCTATGATTCAAATCAGACAAATCCATGATTCGAGTCATACAAATTCATGATGCGAATTAGAAATAAATAACCAAAATCCAAAATGTGCATGTAATTTTTTATTCAAGTTATGTTATTATGTGATTCGAATCGAGACATCTATGATTCGAGCCAAACTTTTGTATAATTGGAATCAGAAATACAGAAGCAAAGTCTTATATTCATATTCTATTTTTTATTCGAGGCAAGTAATTCCATGATTCAAATAAGAAATTCAAAATCAAAATCTAGCTGATTATCTCAATAGATAAGGTATACTCTCTACCACATCAATCCTCAAAGGCTTTATTGTTTTCCCATTATCCTTTTCAATCAAAATTTTGAACTTCTTGAACATTTCACGTGATTCCCTTTTCAATTTGATGGAATATAACCACAATATGTAATTTTAAAAGAATATGAGAAAATAGGGTCTTTTCTAAAATCCTTTAAAAATCAATTCGGAAACATACTCTTATTCAAGAGTTTGGAAAAAAGTTGAGAGAGAGTTTTAAAAAATAAACGGTTGAATTGAATGTAAACAATTACATGATTTAGAAGGATAAAATTTTGGGGATTTATTTTCATTCACAATATGAAATTCGTCTAATTTAAAGAACTAAAAAGTTGTATAAAATGAAAGTTTTAAAAAGTTTAAATAATTTTTTAAATGTAATCTATATTATTATAATATTTAAATTTTTAAATAAATATACAACAACACAATTCTAAAAATCATTAAAATTTTCTCTATATTTTTTTCAAATCACACTTTTCAAAAGTTCCTTTTCAAATTCTCATATAAAACCTTTAAGATAAATGTAATAGGACCACGTCATAGGACCACCAAATTGGTAGTTTGTCCTATTCGTCATGTTATATACATGTTGTTCTTTTTGCCTTAATGATGATGTGGGAATTAGCTAAATATAGAAATTTATCAAATTCAACTCAGAAGTTTATTACCTACGACCCAAAAAAAAGCAAACAAAGAAAAAAATAATCTCAGACCAAATCCTTCACATGATACAGAAAGGTTAAGACCATGAAATTTTTTAACAGAAACTAGGTTCAGATGCAATTGATCATGATTCCTAATCTGCTGCATCATATAAAATGAACTCTTGTTTAGCTGCCTTTTAATTTACATATCTAGAAAAAGGTTGAAACATGAAAACCTTCTTCATTGAAGCAAAGGTAGCAGCACCTTTAACAAATATGTGGCAAAGGAAGACAATAGTAATCTCACAGATTTCCAAAATGCAAAGAAATACATTACTATGCTCTAGTCAAAGCACAAGAAATGCTAAGGAAAGAGCAGTCAAAATTACAGAGTTTGGACCCAAGTCACAAAATCAGGACAACAAAAGAAACATAATGCATAACAATAAATCAAAACAAAAAACTAAAGATCAACTAGCTACTGACTTGATTTACTAAGGCAACATGTTCATAAAACAAAACTTCACTTGCTGCATTGCCAAACGTGAGTTTAGCACAGCACCAACTCCTTTTTTGATTTCATGAGTATTCTTCTTCGCATATTAGTAACATCAGTTGAATATCCATTTTTTTCCATCAGTCAGTCTAACTACCAATTTTGTTCCTTGCTGATACAAGGAGATTGCTATTCAACTCAATATCTTAATCTTACGATAACCTACTACCTTCCAATAGTAATCCGCCAGCTTATGAAGCCATACTCGTTGACCACAATGTTTCAAACCCTTTCTTCTCCACCGATCTGTAACGAAAATCTTCACTGAATGTAGGTTAGGATAGAACCGTCCTTACTTAATAGAACTCATCGCGGAAAATGGCAGCATATAATATATCTGCATTCTTAATCATCTCATTCAAATTAAGATGCCCATATTTGCCAACTTGTGCCTGTCACCATAACAGTATAGAAAGGTTACTCTTGAAATTAACGCATGAAGTTATCTGAGAATCTAGTGATTTAATACCATAGCTTGCTGATTCAAAATATGAAATGCAGTGTGATAACAAAAGTCATTCACATGTTCCTATGACTGAAAAGACCTCCGTGATCAACAATAAGAGTGCAATTATATAATGTTAAATTCAATACCTGTGAAACAAAGTACTCTGCCTGTTTCCTTGCATAATAACGCCAAGATGGGTGGACTTTTCCAATTATAGGTAGTAGTTCAATAGCTGATAAATACCTGCACAAATTGAAGCGGAAGTTGAATACACCAACACAAATGGATACTACTAGGAAATTATCATATTGATTTTAAGAAAGTAGAATAATTATGGGAAAAGAAAAAGGTTAATACCCGTCACCATCTTTGTCAAGCTGAGAAAACATAAACTCAGCATAAACATTCTTAGAATCATCATAATGATGTGAATAACCGTAACTTTCTTCATCATAGGATCTTATGGTAACAAAGAGTCCGTTGACAAATTCTATATAACTGACCTTCCCATCTCTGTCTGTATCACGCTCCCTACAAAGAAATATAAGCATACATCAAACAAGCTAAGATTTTCCATTCTTTTCAGAAAAAATAAGATTAACCAAAACAAATACGGTTGAAATTTCCGGCACCAGTCTCTAAAAATTTATTCCAATATTATGGATGACAAATTTACATTGATTATTTCATATAGGTTATGATGTATATATGTAACAAGCAAGATTGGAGACTTGGAGTTACCAGACTTCTTCCCTGGACAACCATTGTTGAAGCTTTTGGTTGTTGCTGTCAGCCGGGTGAAGAAAACTACAACACATTTAACAAAATTAGTTTTAAAAAAAAGGATCATCATTCATTCACCACAGCAGCTAGATCTAGATAGAAAGAAGCTCACTCATTGAATTCAGATAAGTTTAGACGACCGTCTCCATCTGTATCAGATGCATTAAAATGATCTTCTTCCAACAGTCTCATATCATAACCAAAAGAATCATCAGCACCTGATAAAGGAAAAACATAAACTACAACATTCAATTCAAAATTATGAAATTTACCTCAGAAAAATTAATATTCCCTCAACCCTATTGGTGAGAAATTCAGAACTCATACTGAACTTAGATTCAACCAAAAAGCTATAAAAAGCAAAAAGAATCTCTAAGATTCCAAAAATTATGCTCAAAACTCAGCACTCAAAGTCAACTTAGATTCAACCAAAAAGTATATTTTCAACAAACATACAAAAATGGAAAAAGAAAGCGTCTCACCAAATAAGAAACAAAAAGAAAGCTCAATCCGAACAAATTTAGAATACCTTGACGCCGATCCAGGAAGAGAATCCAAAAAGCAATCGAATCTAGGAAGCAAAATAGCAGGATTTCTGAAATAGCCGGTGCGAAGTTTGGCGAATGGCAGGGAAGAAGCGGATGGTGGTGCGAAGTGAAAAGCAGCGATAGAGACGGTGAGGTTTGTTCCGTTTCCGGTGAGTGGAGGAATATGCGGCGTGTTTGGACTTTAGTGGCAAATTGAATTAAACAGTGAGAAACTAAGAACTCACTGTTTCTCACTTTAGGACCGTTTGGATGAGTTTATTGGAACTTATCTCCGGCCAAGTTTTGTAACAGTGTTTGAGAGACTTGATAAAAAAAATGATATATTGGATAAAAAAAATGATAGTTTAGTTTTATAAAAAAAAAATCTAAAATTTTGTTATTATTTATTATAAAAACAGTTTATTCGATACGCTAATGTTGATAAGCGCACCAAAAAGATCATATCCAAAAAGTGAACAAGAAATGTAAAATAAAGAATGAAAGTAGAGAGTGAACCTGCGTATTGCGGTGGAGTTGAAAGACGGTACTGGAACTCGGTGAAAGAGAGAAAACCGTCGTGATTGTTATCATAAATGATCATCTCTTTCTTGGTGCGATGGAATTGGTTAGTTTGGTGATGATGAAGTTTCCAGTGAGCAAGTTCATCGACGGATACATAGTGATCAGTTGGGTCGATGTCTATTTGTGGGAAGAGGCAGACAATATTGTTGGTGAAATTGAAGTCATCATCCCACTCGGAATGAGGCTCGAGGCAATGGTGAAGGTGGTTGTTTTGGGGGGAGTGAGAGAGGAGAAAGAGCAAAGCTATTGCGGCTGTGAGAAAGAGTAAGAATTTTAAGGCAGCCATTGAATTAGATACTTTTCGCTCTAACTAATGGGAAAGACAAAGAAGGATTGAGAGTTGGAGTTTGTTAGAGTGGTGAAGATCGGTATTTATAGAAAGAAATTCAAAGTTACTACTATTTGCAGGCACGCTGTGGGAGATAATATTATTTTAGTTAATTAATTAATGAATAGGTGAATTATTATAAAATATTTGTGAGCAGCTGTTTCTTAGTCATTTGGATACGTGGCAAATTATTTTAAAAGTCATGTTATATGGACAACAAAAAAGGACACCCATTTTGAACACGGTATATTACTTTTTTTTTTTTTGGAAAAGCAAAAAAATAATAACTAAATATAAGAGACTAGGCATAAGCCATGCCAAGTCTAAATGGTATATAGTTCACACCAGTACAGCCCATCAAAATAAGAGAGATACATAAAGGTACATAATGCCTATATTACATAAAAGAAAGAATTGCACTCCTATGCTAAAACACACCAATCCTAAATATTCCACCCCATTATGATTCACCTCCAAAATGCCCAGTGGAGTTCTACTGTCTCCTATCCAAATAGCCTGAATCTCTCTGCCTCCAAATAAGGCAGAATGAAGTTGAAATCAAACTCTGTTATGAAAACAAAAATGTTACAGGTGGACAGTACAGAGTATTAACTCCCAACCAAAACTAACTGAAAACCGACCTCCGAATTGACACCGGCGAATACCAGACCGAGACATTCAAATATGTTTATCCTTTTCTTTGAGAAATTCTTGTATGCACTAATAACTAATAAGGTGTGAGAAATTTTTTAATTTATTTTAGTTTTAATTTTTTTATTTCTTTAAATACCCGGTATATTGTTGTGGTTGTGATTATAAAAAAAGGGGAAATTTTGTGTTTATTTTATAATTAATTAAAATTTTGTGATTGATAATGTCAACGCAATAATAAATTTTATGAAATATATAAAATATAGAAAATAAAATTAGTTAATGTAGTGTAAGATTGATTATTATATTTTATATTTTAATATTAAAATTTAGTTAATATTATATAATTATTAATTAATGAAATAATAGATTTGGTTAATGAGTTATAAGTAAAATATGTGATTAATAACGTCAATGCAATAATAAATTTGATTAATAACAAGCACAAACCCAAGAACGAATCTCTATTTTTTACAAATGAGTTACAAGAAAATAGCTTTCGTCTTTAAAGTTCCCAAGAACAAACCCATATTTTTTACTCAAGTCTTTTTCAATCTCTCCAACTCTCAATATATGAATTACTCAAACCCAAAGTATCAAGAAGTATTGTCTAATCCTTCTTGATAAATCTAAAAGGTTTCCTTAAACCCTAAATCCTTATATCTCTCTTGCTCTAAACACAACTCATTGGCAAATGGGTCCATGTAGCGAACCTAAAAGTCCAAAAGCACGCATACCGAGAAAATTGGTCGATTCTTGAAAATTGTATGAACCAACCCGACCTACCCTACGGACCAAATTTTCCCATTTTCTGATTTTTCTGACTTTCTGAAATACTTTCCAAAATTTTCACTTTTCTGGTTTATACAATCTTCAAATATGTTTCTTTCTCTTCATCAACAAAGATTTTAAGGCATACTTCAACAATCTCCACCTTGACTTGAAATTATGGTGATGTCAATTTAACCATCAACCGCCTTGCTGCTCTTTACCATGTTGAAACTCTAATCAATAACCGTGATTAAGTTCAATGCAGCAGTGAATCTTAATCTCGCTACATGCATCCACTTGTTTCCAATTACACTTTTTTGCCTAGGTAATCTAACAAGCCCACAAGCATGGTTCTTCAACCATCATTGACTTTACCTCTTTCGAATGCCTCCCTGAAAGTCCTACTTTATGAATTTTGCAACCCTCCAACCACATTCAGAGCATAACAATCAAGACTAGCTTTATTGTCCCTTTGAGATGTTGTATTCCTCCTCCTTACCTTATTATGAGTCAAATGATGATCTGAGATCTCTATAATTGTTCCCTCGTTAATACTAGTATCCATAGTAGGAAACTCCGCCTCAAACTGAGTTTTCTCCGCCATAGTTTTAAAAGGTTTATCCTTTAGTTTTTACTCTTCTTACTCTGAAGAAACACTTTGTCACCCAAGTAAGCTGCTTAAACATCAGCACTACCTCAAAAACTCAACAGCAACTCGGCAGTCGCATACATTTTTATCCCTTGTTTTCTACAAAATTTAGTATACACTTCTGAAATAATCTTCAGGCATTCATAATGCCTCAGCCTCAAATTTCAAAGCTCTTTCTTGTCATGAAAACTCCACTAGTTAATGATGAGTGAATAACACTATTTGAATTTTCTAAAATGTATAGACCATATATTATAGACCCTTTAGCAATAATCACTTCATCATGAAAAATCCTCAACAATCAATGTTCAACTCTAGTGCAATAGCCTATATCATCAAACATACTTATAGATACAAATTTTGCCTGAGCTCCAAAACATACCTCATGTTGAGAAGAAGAAACTCACAATCATCAACCATTTTAAGTATGATTGTACCAATATCATGAATCTTGCAAGTCTTACTATTACCAAGGCGAACTACTCTACCTTGGATCAGCTTCAAAGTATCAAAGTATTTTATTTTTTATCACATGTGATAAGAGAAACCTGACTCTATGACCCAACTATATTCAGTTTTTGAACTCGATACCACTAGTTCACCATCATTCTCATAACCATCCTCATCTAAGGTAACCGCAACTTGAACAAAATCACCTTTGACATTTCTCTCAAGATAATGCTTCTTAAAGTGACCGGTTTTCTAAAAATTAAAATATTGTATCTTTGATTTGTCAAACCTCTTTTATTTGGACATCCCTTTACGCCCACCTCCTCCTCTTAACACACTTAAGCCTTCACCACTATCATTAATCTTCAAATTTTTCGCCTTTGAAAAATCATTGGATTTAACCGTCATCTGGACTTCATCCTAAGTAATAGTACCTTCCTTACCATAAAGAAATGCATTCTTAAAGTGCTCTAAGGATCTGGGGTAGTGAAATCAATAAGAGTAGATCCTCATCCTCATAATCAATCTTCCTTTCAATATTCTCAAGATCATCAATAATCTTATGAAATTTTGTCAATTGCTTCCCTAGGGATTTGTTCTCCGCCAATCGGAATGAGTAGAGTTGTTATTTCAAATACAGCCTGTGAGCTAAAGACTTGGTCATATACAATGATTTAAGTTTTGCCCACAATCGCAACCGTAGTTATCTCCTTGGAAACTTCCCTTAGAACTTTATCCTTGAGGCACAAGATAATGGCACTCCTCGCCTTATCCACCATCTTGGTCTTTTATGTTCGTGTTAGAATTGCAGGCTTCAATGCCTCTACATTTAAAGCTTCTATACACTTCTATTAAGTTAAAATTTCTTTCATATTCACTTTCCACAACCTGAAATCGTTGTCTTCGAAAAATTTTGTGATCTCCCATATAGCCATGACGCTCACTTGTAAATGTCATAAACCCAAAAAATTTCTCGCATGTTTTTTAGTATCTTATTTTTAAGAGCATTTCAAAAGAAAAATCAAAAGCGTAAGTCAGCTCAGTTGGTAGCTGGGTAGGGACGTCAAACGCATGGTTGCGGGTTATGTAACATCCTAATTTCCCCAACATTTATTAATATAAAATGAGAGTAAATTTTTCAAAATAATTAAACATACAATTAGGATGTCACACTTTCAACATATAAACCTACTCAACACATTTATAGATATATAACATGGGTTTTGGGTGAAATAAAACAAAACTTCATAGTCTTCAACTATAACTTTTATTTATGCAGCGGAAAAGAATTATATTTGTAGTTAACAACCACTTCAAAATAAGTCATTATTTATTCAAATAATACAATTACTACAACCAAAAAATAACTAAGCATTCATCCCCCAAATGTTACGTATCAGAGCATGTCACTGACTCAACATACGCAAACAGGAAGAGCAACATCTTCTAAGCTACTTCGATAGTGGACTATTCTTGATTACCTGCACGTTACCCACGTAGAGGCAACATTCAAACAGTAAAGGTGAGATATCATAATTATATAATGGAATATATAATAACAAGTGAACAACGTGTTATTACAAGCACAACATCCATCACAATAACAGAATCGCACCCATACAATTTCCACAACACTACATCACTAAGACATTAATTCACATCACAATATCATAAAAATATATGTTGCACCAATCATCATGAAAGCACACGAACTATGAAATGAAACTTCATTAACTCATGCATGTGGTACCAAAACATCACTGATGATATTAAGTCATCTACCTCCAAAGATCCCCACCAATAGGATCGGTTCCCACTTGGAACTAAAGCACATCTTATAAATGCAGATAATCCACACAATGGGATTAATGTCACTACTGAACCGGAGTCCTACAAATGACGACTGGACCGAAGTCCTAACATATGCCATGAATGCATGATACACGCAATGTAAAACAATATGACCCCGTCAGATTAAAGTGCATCATCATTCACGTACTCGTCAAAACATCACTGTAATACGGTGAACTGACTTTATCGAAATGTCGCGATTAAGCATGAGTCGCCACCGACTTTTATTTTATCCAAATTAAATCAGAAAGGCTAAAAGAACAGGAAAAACCTTTTAAATAAAATAGGGTTCGGGGGGTAATTATGCAAAGGGAAGGTGTAAGGCACCCTTTGCATCCATGGTTTTCCATGGGCTCTTAATTGCTTTGCTCGTTTTTTGAAAAGAAATGTAGAAGAAGAAAGCGGACTTTAGCTCGTAAATGAGCGTAGCCATTTTGAATATTTATGAGAAAGAATATGAAAAAGGTTTTTTAGAGCAAGGCAAAGCAATTAAGGGCAAATTACCTTATAGTTTGAAAAAGAAGTTCTTTTAGCCTTTCAGGGTGAAAGGGTATATCATTGCCATAAGAGGGCAGGAAGCCTTTCATTTGGAGGTTGAAGGGTCATCGAGAGTTCGTTCGCCTTAAGACTGTCCCATGCCATAGAGAGGCAGGTAGTCTGAGGGAAGAACCAGAATAGCCTTTTTGTAGGCAGCCAGAGGATACCTCAGCCTTTTCGTAGGCAACTTCCGAGGGTCGAGATCATGTGTATCGAAGGCAGCATCATTAGGGACCATGATCTTAATCGAGGAAACATGGCTGAGGTATCCTCGTATTCGAGGGAATGGCTATTCTGCAAAAAAACACAAGGCAACAAGGCAACAGAGAGGTTACCCCAAAAGTGTGCGTGTGTGCACCAATCACGTGGTCAGATTCAGATATTTATCTTATAGTTAAGTGATTCTAATTGAATTAACAAGTTGCACTCCCTAGGGTTACTAACCACAGCAGTCAATAAATAAATATAATTAAAGCAATACGGGGAAGGGAAAAAGAAACCAGCGGGGGGAAAGGGAAAATGAAACCAGCGGGATAATAATGCTATAGGTCTAACACAAGTAATAATTAAGATCAGGGTTTAAGGGTTACCGACTATTCGTAGCTTTGGCAATTGGCAAACCCTGAAAAGGTGGGAAAAATAGGAAACAGGATATATGTGAGTGCATTATCAGTTCAGCCATAAATATGGTTAACCCTAATCAATAAAAGTAAAATACACGAAAAAGGGAAAAGAGCACTTAGCTTCGATTGATGAAGGTCGATGGGCAAAGGTTTACCTTGAGCATTGACTCTGACCATCTGAGAATTGACATAAGATAACAGACCGTGAGTGTATGGCTAATTCAAGGATAATTAAGGCTAACCCTAATTTGATGAAAGAAGCAAAATGAAATAGAATGAATATTTAAAATAAATACGAAATAGGACTTAGCTTTTGATTTGATCCGATATGGTTCGTAGTCGGGAGTAGCCCCGTTGCTAACCCTGAAAAAACGCACAAAGAAAATATTTTTCAGTGTATGTGTGATCTTCGTAGACCCTGATTTGGGTACGAATTAATTGACAATTAACATTTTTTTATCAATTAAAAGAAATTAACCTAATTAAATAATTAAATTAATCACTAAGTTAATTATCTAACAAAACTTAATTTTTATTGAAGTAGAAAAAAGATTTATTATTATATAGAAAATGATTCTAAAAGAAAAAAGAATTTGGGGTGAAAATAAAATAAACATAGAAATAAAAATAAATAATTAAAACTAAGTCAAATAAATAAATAAGAACTTAGCTTGGTACTAATTCTGGTGCGTCACATCCTGGGGAGCATATCATGAGCATGCACCTCCTGAGTCATTAGATGTATCCATATGATGATCTGATGGTTGATATGTCGAAGGTGTGTCGTGAGCTTGTCTTGCGCGTGTGTACATGATCCTGTGTAAACAAAATATGAAAATACATTGTCTGGAGCCAGGTTCGAACCCAGCCCTTTTAAGTCAATATCATGCTTCTGCTTCCGTCTGCGCTGCGTGATTGTGTTGTCATTAGAGTGGTCAACGAACATTTTATTAAAAGAAACATAATTAAATGAAACAAACGCGCGCGCTGGTCCCCTGCGTTCATATCAAGCCAATTAGCTTTCTCCACGAAGTCATCTTCTTCGCGTGGTCGTCGTATTAGACAAGGCCTACAGCGACGGTTCTCTTGCCATGGCTAAAAGCCTATGATTCTCAATACTAACAGATAGCAACAATAAACGCAAGGTAAGATCATAAATCGACTCAGAATCTTCTCACGAACACGATGGAACCATTGTCTTCACCTAATTCGGCCTGCAAATAAAACCCCTAAAAAGGGAAGCTCTGACCTAGCAATGGCATATCATGGTATGATCACGCAAACGACAAATTGATTACCCAGAATCGTTCTGAACATTATAAAGAATCATAATATGCAACTAAAACTTATGTATGATGCGTAAAAGAGCGTAATCGAAGCAAAAAATAATTTGGCAAACCGTGGGGTATGGAGGGGCGTTCTTGACGTTTCCAAGCCCAGAATTGATTGGAGAATGTTCAGTGATGCCTCAGGAACCTATTTGAATTCTGGAAACACCTTGAATCCACCTGCAAGTCCAAGAACGATTCTTGATTTTTTGTGATTTTTTGTGAGTTCTTCTTGGCTGCCAATCCTTGTGAATTATCTTTCTATGCTTTGTGTTGGTCAAATACTTATATCAGCAGAATTAGGTTAATGAAAATTGAATAAAATCTCCATGTATCAATGATTGAAACTTGATTGGAAATTGGATTTCAATATTACTAAATATGGCTAATTTCAATATTTGTTTTCTTCATTATCCTTTTGCACGAAAATTCAGTCATAAAGGGTGATTTTTGGATGATTATATTTGATTGGAAACAAAACAAATAAAATTTTCCATTAGTTTCATTATTTTATAATTAATTTATGATTTAAAATGATAAAAAACCATAAAATAATTAATAAAATAATAAAAATAACAATGCTCTTGTTTTGGGGCATGCATGGGCTTAAGATAAAGATTGGATAAAAAGAAAATAGGCCCATTTGGAAATATTTGGAGTTTTGGACCTTTTCTCTTCGTACATGCCCTTGCAAATAGGTGAACTTGTACACCTTGTCATTTCCTCATACTTCAACATTTTTCCAAGTTCTTGGACTTTTTAGAAACCTTGAAGAGTCCTTTAACCATTGTCTTTGGTCTCATGTCAAAATGATTTTCCGTGCTCCTTGTGTGTTCTTTTGAAAAAAATGACTTTTGGTTGACTTTTGAAAAGGACCTATAATGTTTTGGTCCATATCTCTCAAATGAAGCATTTTTAGACTTGGCATGTGAGAGACAAAGTTGTAGAGAATCAGCTTTACTTCAAGATGAGCTTTGGATGGAAAGTTTTGGATGTTCCATGTGAGAGTTATGGCTGGTCAAAGTTCAGTTGACTTTCTCCTATACAAACCCTAATTTAGAAACTTTTTGATTTGTTGATTTTTTATCTTTCATTGATGAACCATGATCAATACTTGATCAAATGGTGAATGATACTTCAATATGAGGATCTTGATAAAAAATCAGGAGTTTTGACTTTATTTTGACCACAGTTGACTTTTAGGTTAACCCAATCGATGATTGATTTCCTGAACAATTGAATGACCAATTCCCGGAGCTGAGACTTGATACTTGTTGTAAAGGTAATGTGAGACATCATAGACCATATGGAATGCCATGGAGCTATTGATTCATTGATTTTCCTTTGAACAATCCAAACCCTAGTTCTGATCTTTTGCTTAGGAGAGTGTGTTTTGGAGCTTTATGTATTGATTTGAATTTGTATAAGAGAAATAGTATGGGCAAATTTTTGGGTATGACAATCACATTCACAAATTAAGATATATATATATATATATATATATATATATATATATATATATATATATATATATATATATATATATATATATATATATATATATATCAGCAAACTTTTTTTCATAAATATCATGCCTCAACATACATCACATCCCCACAACAGCTTCACAATACATCATATTCATCAAAAGATTAAGGGGTATCACCAGGTATCACCCATACTAATTATTCTAACATTTTTCACAAAAACGACATAACTCGAAACAAACGGAAACACACATAAACGTGTCAAAGAGTTGGAATTCTGACAAGGAAATAATTTTAAATGAAAGTTATTAATTTTCAAAGTTTCACGAAAAAGCAAACACTGACATCATACACTGACACCACCAAACTTCATTAAACATCGACTAAATTTATTTCCAGAAATATAAAAACATTTTTATTAGAAAGTACATTGTATTATATTTCCACATGTTCTAACGGCAAGTCAAACAGACACCCGAAGCTAAAGTTATGAATTTTCAAAGTTTTACAAAATTCTGTCAACACACTGATGTAATCGGTTACATCACCATGTAACTGTACCTCAATCCCATAATGCTTAAAAACCCACTTTAGCACCATGTAACCGATTACATCACAAGGTAATCGGTTACATCACAAGTTAACCAGTTACATCGACTGCATAATCACTTTTCTGCTATTTTTCTTGCTCGAAAAGCACTTTTCCTGTAACCTAAAAGTCTTAATTCGCACATAACACACAATCGCATATAACGAGTATTAATCCTCAATTAAGTACATCATTTAGCAACATTATAACACGCATAAATTCATCAATATACACATAATCACATGGATTGCATAATCTATTTCACACAAACATCCATCAACATATTCATGCAATATTCATCATAAATTTTTACCAATTCATCGATAGAATATAACTCTCACTAAACCAAGATTTGGAACAAGCAATAGGATTAGATTCTGAGTAATTACCCTTACCCACAAATTATTATGTATTCCATTAAACAATTAGAACTCCACCTTACCTTGGATTATTGAGTTTTCTTCCCTTCTCCAATAGAATCTCACCTTTAGCCCTAACTTCCTTTTTCTCTTCTACTTCTCACTGCTACGATCGATTCTCCAAAACAAATGATTCTTCTCTTCCATTGTTTTCATGAATTTCAATTAAGCCCTCACTTATTCACACTATTATTTCTATTATTATTATTATTGTTATTATTATTCCCTAATAATAAAATACTCCATTAAATAATAAAATTAACTAAATAATTATTTAACCATCACTAATATTTTTTTAACACCTCCACTATAAATCAAGTAATGCTAGTAATGATTTCTAAAGACCACTATCCCACACTAAGACATCACAACACATCAAAACACCTACCAACGCATATAATGCACAACACCTCATAATTAAATTAATAAAAACAATTTAAATTATATTGGGGTGTACCAAATTCGAACCCCATTGTATTTTTTTATTTTGTTATTTTTAAAAGGTCAAAACACAACAAAAAGTCAAATGTTAATTTTTATTATTTTTGTTTTTATATTGTTTTTTTAATTATTAATCTTTTTTATTTTTATTCGTTTTTAATCACAAAATAATCAAAAAATCACATAAAGATTTTAATTTCATTTTTTCATGACACCTTAAGGAACAAGTAAAAGTTTTGGAGGTTTTTTTATGTGATTTGTTTAACTTGGCAAAGATATGAAGAAATAATTCTTTGATTTGTTATTTTTTTATTATTTTGATCAAATTTATTTTTCTTTTTTAATCTTTTTAACCTAATTTTTGCATTATAATGAATTTTCACTTTAATCTTCATATTCAAACTCTAGAATGTATGTCTCCACTTCTAAATCTCTTTCCGGTGATTTACCTTTAAAATAATGAGTGGTGTGTTGTTGTGAAGGCGTTAAAGCAAATTTTTTGTGTGAAATTTTTTAAGTTAGCTCTATAAATGGTTAAGTTCAAGGTTTATTTATATTTTCATTGGTAGAAGTGTTTTCCTATGTGGAATTTTTTATGTTGGCTCTACAAATGGTTAAGTTCGTGGTTTATTTATATTTTTCATTGGTAGAAGTGTTTTCCTATTTGGAATTTTTTATGTTGGCTCTACAAATGGTTAAGTTTGTGGTTTATTTATACTCTTCATCGGTAGAAGTGTTTAACTATTATTAAACTCATGATTTTACCAACCTTACTTCCTTACTAGTTAAATACTTCAATATTCTAATGTTAGTTAAGAGCTCTGTAGCTGCGCCATTAATTTAAAATCTCTTATTGTGAACCCGAAATTAGGGTATAAAAACAAAAAAGAAAATATTTAGGGACTAAAATCAAAAACACACCAAATTACAAAGTAAAAAATACTATTTAAGGCCGAATTTTGAGTTTGTGTTCATATCTTCATCCCCGATCTTCATACAAATCCATTATTTTTTTTTTAAACCCAAAATTGATGTTAAAATTGATATTGCAACACCAAAGACTCGATTACAGCTTGAAGAAATACTATGAAAATCAAGAACACAAATAAAAATACAAACAAAGAAAAAAGGCAAGAATGTACAAACTCAAAAATTGATGTGGAAATTTACAATTAGGGTTGAAAAATTTAGGAGATTTGAATTTTGTGTCATGAAGAGGAGGGTCAAGATTCAGAACATGGAGAAGAGGGTTGAAAATTCAAGAGTTTTGGGTTCTGTGTATTGAAGATTTTGAAGGGAATCAAAAGAAGACGAGGAAGCTTTAATGGATGATGATGGTGAAGATTGTGAGAGAGTGAATAATGAAGTTACAGAATCAAACTACCAAAGACATTTATGGTTTAAAATGGTGGAGCACAAAGTAAACATACATGAACACCTCATAAACAAACACATATGTTCTCATCGAACTGGAAAAATTCTAAGTTTATATGAATGTTGGAATGAAGATATGAACAGAAACTCAAAATTAGGGACTAAAACAAAAAAAAAAATTACAGGAACTAAAATAAAAAACACATCAACTTATAGGGACGAAAGCCTATTTAATCCAGAATTTTGGGTTTGTGTTCATATCTTTAACCCCAACCTTCCTAGAAACCCATAATTTTTTCAAAACCGAAATATTTTTCATGTTTTCATCGGTTTGCATAACATAATATGAACGTGATTGGAAGTTAGAGATGGAGATTGAAAGTGAGAAAAAATCGAGGTTGAAGATGAATTGAGGAGGTAAAAGATTTTTGTAAAATTACTTTTTTTTATTTCGTCCTCTCATCTCCTATCATTGGTGCCACGTTACTGGCCATTTGCCACGTCATCTTTTTTTAATGGAGGGTGACGTCAAGAAAACGAAACTCAACATATAAAAATCTCATCTAAAAAAGACATTTAAGGAGTAAAATTAAAAACACGTCAATTTACGGAGATCAAAAAATTATTTAAACTGTTATTTTATCTTTAACTTATTTTTAACTAAAATCAATTTTATACAATCAATTCAATAAAAACTAATTTGTTTCATCGTAGAATCAAATTGACACTTTGGTTTTTTTTTATGTTACCATTAATTTTGAATTTTGAAATAATTGGTCCCTTTTTTCTTTTAATTTGAGGCTATTAGACTATTTTAAATTTGGAAGTTGTTATTTTTTTTTATCAACGTATCTTATTTTTAGTTATACTAAATTTTTCCCTCTCACAAAAAATGAATGTTTCAATTTAATCTTTGATAATAAAAAACAAAAGTATCATATAAATAAACAGTATAATTGGTTCACTTAAATTAGTCTATCTATTAAAAGTGTCACATTTTCTATATTTACGTCATGCCAACCGACATCTGTAAAACAGAACAGCGGCAATAATATCGTGTTTCTAGAAAAGGACCGATTGCGTTTTTTCTACGTGTTTATGCACATAACCCTTTTTATGTTGTATCATTCATTAACCAAAATTTGAACTTTTCATCCCATTAGCTTAGTAGTGGTTGGAACCGAACCCTCAGAATCCAAACTATGGGTTCACTTCAATGTGTACACTCCATTGTTCGCTTTCAGCTTTCACTATCACAATTTTTTATATACTAAAACCAAGTTATCTATCTCTTCACAAGAAAGACAAGTACACTTTTGTTTCCAACTTTTACACTCAATTTAAAAGTGATTGGGTGCACTTTTGAATTTTTTTATCATGCTATTTCATTTTAAATACCAAACTAGAATATTTTTCTCATAAATTTTAAAATACTATTTTTTTCAAACAGAAAATATATTTTAAAGTGCATCTGCCAATTAAATTGGTAGACTCTCATATTTTATTTTATTTTTATTTGAAAATTTATTCATGTAAAATTTTCTACGAATTTTCCCACAGAAATTATTTTTTTACATAATTTTTTATGAATTTTAATTAATTCTATATTTTTTATAGAATTATATATTTAAAATATCGGCAGAAAATTGTATAAAAAAATAATTTTCATAAAAAATCTGACAAATAATTAAAATAAAATAAAATAATATAAAATTTTCAAAAGATTGGTTGGTGTGGTCCTATTAAATTTTCAAATGGCCTTCCGATATATTGATGCACTTTTAGTACAAAAAATTGTTTGAAAGCATAGAGAATATGATATTTTGATAAATCTATTATAAATATATAAAAAGTAAAGTACCTGGTAATTACATAATAAACCTTCTGATTAAAAGTTAAAATTAATCTAATTATAAGGGTAAAATTGACTAATTACACATTGCTTGCATTATATTGATTTGGTATTTAATATCGCTGATGTGGCATGTCCAGAATTTTTGTTGTATTTTATTTTTTTAATTGCATCATAACCAATTTATTAATTAAGTATGACATTGAATAATTTCATTAAACCTTATTCTAATTCCAACGTGTTTTTTCAAATGAATTGAATAAAGCATTGGAAAAATAAAAGAGACCTTTATCATTCCTCTTCTATTCATTCAAATCAGATGATTCCATTTATTTAAGCATCTTGCACCATCTTCTACTTCCAACGAGTTTTTTCAAATGAATGGAATAAAACATTGGAAAAATAAAAGAAACCTTTGTCATTCCTCTTCCTTCAATTCATTCAAATCAGATGATTCCATTTATTTAAGCATCTTGCACCATCTTCTTTGAAAACACTTTCCTTCCTTCTGCAGACCATCATCAATACTTGCTTTTCTTCCTTTTCCGGTTCCTGCAAAGATTTTACAATCCATTCTGATTTTTAATTCAAAAAAGTAACATTTTGTGTTATTATTCTTATAATGGATTCATTTACAATTGTGAAATTATTCCCAATTCTAAAATTGTTCCCAGATCTAAATTTACTTCCATTTTTAATAATATTATTGTTTATGTTATAAACTCATCTCTTTCAAATTTATCAAAGCTATTTTCAAACGAAATCTACCATTCTAAAATTATTACCAATTTTAAAATTATTTCCAATTTCAAAATCGTTTCAAGTTTTGGTTTTTCATTTATTCTTGAGTTATATTTAGTTTATCGATTTATTTTTGAGATTTGATTGTTTTATGTGTATTTTTGTATTATGTGAAATTAATAATTATTAGAAGAGACTCTATTTATTTGTATTATATCTTGAAATTTCTGTGTAGGATTATCGAAAAAGAATGATGTTCAAAAGAATGTACATGGTGATGGAGGATTTTATGAATCATAATAAAGACCAAAGTTTTGAGTGATTCTATTATAATTATCCAATTTGATGTCATTGTAGGGTTAGTAACTGTTGATGATAATTATTCTTCAATTTTTTTCTTCTTGTTGTTTAGTAATTTCTAATTAAATTGTGTTTTTGATATTTGATCATATTCACTTTTAGTTCTATGTGGTCTTTGTGTGTAATTATGTGAATTCAACCACTAACGTTTACAATTTTGATACTTTAATTTTAATTAATATATTTTTAACATATATTAATTTTCTTATTTTTCGGGCTATCATTGTTTGAATGGGGAGAAAATGATACATAATTTATTTATTTATTTATTTTCCAATCTTTTTGGACCTAATTCTCATTGTATTATTGATTATAAAGTTTTATAAGTGTTGGGATTTTTGCTCACTAATTTATTTATTTTTTCAATCTTTTGGACCTAATTCTCATTGTATTATTGATTATAAAGTTTTATAAGTGTTAAGTATGATGACAGTGAAATTATGACATAAATTCTATTATTTATCTGGTGTGGTGTATATCATTTTAGAAATATAATAGGATATTATGATACATTATATACTGTGTTGTTTTTATTGATTTAGGTTTGTTATATGTGAAAAAAATAACTACAATATATTCTATTAATTGTTACTGTTAAACAAAAACACACCCAATATCTTTTATCGCAGATATTGATATGTTTTCACTCCTGTAGTTACAAGATTTATTACTCCGCCATATTTTTTTACTCAACTCCGATACAAGAAAAAAGACAATTAAAAAAAATACTCTTTTTGCAATAAACATTATATTTGTTGTTAATCTATTTTATAACACTGATGATTTCTATTGTACGGTATAATATAGTGTGTATGACTCAGTTAATAGTCAAATACACCCACATTTTGTTCTTAATGACACTGTTTCAAAGTATGTATTATAATTGCAAAAATATTTATTTTTTACGGTTTATGAATTGATTATTATATTTTTACAATCATTAGGTCATTCCCAATTTCATTATATTAAAAATTCATCTTAAAAAGAACTGATGTTTCGATTTTGTAGTCCTAGCCTTAATACATTAATTGTGCAGCATGCATTTTTAGCCTTAATAAATCATAATCATAAAAAATAATGATAAAAGATAAAACTTTATTAATATAGTCAATTTTATAAACTGAATAAGCTACAATTTATTTTATAAACGTTAATAAGTTACAAATAATTTTATGAGAGTAATAAATTTAATTATTTATATAATTATTTATATAAATGAGAATAAAAAGCAGATTATGAAGTTTTCATAATTTTTTATTTTAGAATTAATTTGACAAAGCATTTTAAATTTGAGATTCTTATATTTATTACACTATCCAATAGAAATTACTTAATAAGATTATTTTAAAGATATGGGAATAAATATATATTATTTACCATATGTTTTAGATTTCTATTTTTTAATAGTTGTACATATTCAGATCTAATTTTTCTATTAACATATTCATATTTTCATTATTTGTTTAATTTTTAAATATTTTATCTTTTGTTTTTGAATCTTTTGACGGGATACTGTCATATATTTTAGATTTGTAAAATTGGTAAATTTGAAATTTTACCGGAGCTTTCATTTAATTTAAAAATGGAATAATATCTAAAATAGATTTAATAAATTTTTAGAATTAACTCATTCGGATTCAACTAGAGTTTGTTAACTCATCTAATTCACGGGTAGATGCGAACGTATCTATGAGATACAAGCTATTGCATAAAATATGTTTTATATATATATATATATAAAGGAATTTTACAAGTCAAAATTAGATACATGTAATGTGAATCCCGACTAGACCCGTGCGACAGCACGGGTTTCCTACTAGTAAATTAAAAAAGAATTAGAGTTTGATGAAAAATTAGTACTTTTTAGTATTCACAATTCAAGCTCATGCGTACTATCTTCATTTTCTTAAAAAAATAAAAAGTTAAAAACACTTATTTTTAATACTCTCTCGATTTAAGAAATCATAAATTCTAGCACCCTTTTCCTTTCAATTTGGGAAAATCATCTTAGGATTTATTGTTTGGGGGACTTAGATCCTCTACAGTGGCTGAATGGTCCTGCTCCATCTCAGCCACTCATTTTAATCTAATATAAAAAATTATTAGTGTTAATCAATGCATAAATGGCTAAGATTTAGAGCAGCATGAGCAACATGAAAGAGGAACAGGAAAGGATCCATTTTGCTAAAATAAAGATATAATTGGCCCTAAAAATGTTTAACTGAATTTAATATTTCGCTTTAGAAAATGATATTTTGTTTAAATTGAAGAGATTTTATTTTTGGAGGTTAAAAACTCCCCTAAAATATTAATAATTTATAAAAATTATTAAACATTTTCATAAATGACAAACACAGATTAAATAAATATCTGCAACAATCTTTCCTAAATGAAATGTCATTTTCAATATCTTTTGTAGTCTTTTGAACAACCTTTCCTAAATGCAGTGTCTTTTGAAAGCAGAATGCATGGAGGAGCGATGACGATGGCGGATCAAAGCTTCAAACACGGTGGTGACGATAAATAAACGCTTCAGACGTTGTGGATAAGGGACATACATGCAAGATTAGCACTTCAACGCTCAAGTCAATACGTGAGAGAGAAGAGTAAAGTGAAATTGAGTTTGAAACTTATTACCTAAACTTGACGTCTTCTCTATATATAGTATAGCCAAAGTTTTTTTTTAATAAGCAATGATATAAGAAATCGCACTAGGTGTGCAACCCTTACAACGGAAACTCTAAATAGAGTTGAAACATTTTAGGGGTAACTTGTACCAATCGTAAAAAATATTCCCAGTTGTAGAATCGCTATTACACAACCATCTCCAAGAGAAGAACAAAATGTTGGAAATGACCGTTTCAAAGCTAAAAGAAGCATTATCAAAAATAATAGCATTTCTCGTAGTCTAAATGCACCAAATTAGAGCTAATCAAATTGAATTTAGTTTAACTCTAGTGTTGGTTTTCCTCGCCTTTTCTTGAATGCAACCGAAGCTTTTGATCTCTTCCAAAGTGAACTCCAAGTCATTTCCCAACCAAATATAGTCAAAGTAACAAACTTGTTATTCGTTAGGAGTGAATTACGAGAAGTCGTTGAATGCTTCTTCAGTTGAGAGTTTTTGTAATCATTAGGATGATAATTCTTGTGTACTAAGAAGATTCTGAAAGGAGTATGGTTCCTTCATGGTAGTCGGCCGAAGTCGAACTTAACATATAGGTCAGGATCAAATGACTGAAATGTGTCAAACTTAATATTATGACATGTCCGATAACTCTTTAATGATTATATATAACAAAGTTCACCGTTATATTGAAACCTATTATCATATAGATCATGTTTATGAAATTTAACATCAATCGAAAATCAATTTCTATGTTAAAGAGATTAATCAAAATTAATTGTTTTGATGAAATTTCGTAAGACGTTAATTTTTATGCATTTAATTGACATGTCAAATGATTTATAATTGATATTAAATTTTATAGATATGATTTATATGATAATAATTTTTAATTCAAATATGTGTTGTTGTGTGTTGTTACTCTAAAGTGAAAATTATTAATTTAAAAGTTATTCACATGTTATTAATTAAAAATACTATTAATAGTTCATAAAAAATTGAAAAGAACGGTTTCTTGTTGAAGAAGATATATAGTGTTCATAGTTTATAGGCTCAAATTTTCTTCTTTCTTAATAGAGTTATGGCTGCGTCCCCTTCTTTTGTTATTTCTTCTTCTTTTATCGAATTTTTCTTTTGCTTAAAAAAGAAGTTTCCAAATGTATATCGGTTATTATTGAATATAAACAATACTCTTCTCATTTACGCTATTAGCTTATACTTCATTTTGTGGACTAGAGTAGAAAAGTACACAAAGAAAAAGACAACCGTTATGAATGAACGTGCACCATGCGATACCCTTAGGAGCAAACAACCAATCACAAAATACGACAAAGAAAACAAATTAAAATAATCAGTTATTAGGTCATGTCGACCTCTCCACGGCTTAGCTATATAAGTCTACATCAATTTTATTTTTTTCTTAAAACTATTATTTTATATCAGCGATTTATTTAAATTAATATTAAATATAAATATATATTTCTGCAAAGAATAAATCCTTAATTATCATTTTATATTTATTTCACTCACTCAATAAACGTTACGAAAATTTATATTTTATATTTTTTTAATTAAATAAGTTAGATCATCTTAAATTTTAGAAATGCTTTTTAGACCTGTAATTTGTTTATATACATACTGATTTTCTAAAATTTTGGAATAAATATTAAAATCTAATTAATTTATTACTCCATTTAGATATATGTCAAACAATTTATTTAAATAAATTTACATAAACAAACTAATAGATAAAGTTTGATTTTTAAAAAGGTCCACTAAAATTTAAAATTAAATCATAAATCATATTTAAATCGTAAATTTTTCAGAAAATCAAACATAAATGGTAGTATAAACTTAGTTTGATTCAACTTATTCTTACATTTATTATTTTCATATAAATAAGAATTAGATTGGATCGCCACCACGTCGAGTTTTGTTAAAGAAAATTTCTTCAAGATATTTCTAAAGACATTTATGTATGGTATTATAAAGAATTTGGGGATTACTTTTCTCACGCACGCTCTCGCTTTAATGTTAATGTCATATCTTTCATTTCTTAAATGTGAATTATTGAATTCTTGAAGGCCAACAAATCTCCCATGCTATACAGATTTAAATATTTTTGTCGGAGGCCTGACAATTTAAATATGTTGGTGTAGAGGACGTTGCAAGAGCTTCCATCATCCACAAGGAATCAAGTCAAGTTTCGATCAGTCATGATGATCGCTAGAATCAGAGGCACATTGAAGTTTGAAAATCCATTGATCTTTTCGTGATCTAAAAATGTTAACTTCACTCTGCTCCACTGAACGCTAGTATCCGTCATGAATAGAAGGCAACCTAATGATGGACAAGTGATGGATTTTGTGACACTATGGAATTTTTCGATCGTGACAGTTGGTGAACGATTTATTTGAAGGATGAAATGACTGACGGAGTTACCGTTTCTATTCTTTATACTTCCGACAGAGATCTGATTTTGGATCAAGATAAATCTAGTAGTAGAATTTTGTGAAAATTAAATGTTTATTCCCACAGACGGCGCCACTGTTATTTTCTAGAACCAAAATTGAATGTAATCGGTTGCTGCGAAATTCTAAACGAATTTTGTTAATCTCTGACAGGACGGCGTGAGGGTGGACATGCAAGGTTAGCACTTTAATACCTTAATTCAACATGAATATAGTAAAAAGAAGAGATCAAAAAGTATACTTTATATTTTATGTGACATGACTTTTATATCTTAAATCATGAGAAGTGAATTTTAGTTTTTTTTTTAAATGAGGATTGATATATATAAAAAAAAACTGATAAAAAAAATTGATACAAAAGGATAGGGGGCAATCATCAAAACCCTATCAAGAAGATACAAACCTAAAGAATGACAAACTTAATCTACTCTTTACAAAATATGTCCTTAAACAAGAAGGGATAGAAACAAAATAGGATAAATCAGAAAGATTAAGGTCTATGTTAGTGTTAGCTGGAGATTTCGACAAGATGGTTATGTTCTTCGAAGTCATATGTCTCGAAGAAAGAATGGCTTTAAAAAGCTATTTTTAAAAGGGTTTTTTATGTCAGTATTATTTCCTAAGTTAGGATAAGGCATGGATTGATTATCTTCAAAATCGAAGAAATAAAATACTTAGAATATTCTGATATATTTTGAAAACTTGTAAAAACACGTTGTTTCGCGTTGAAGAGTCTCGAGCGGGATTAGTGGAAACTCTAGGGATTCGAAGCGCATGCAAACACACAACGTGGCATCTCATTAGAGTAAGACCGTTAGGGTCAAATTAGTATAAATAGGGATCTTAGTGGTAGGATTCAGGAGTGTTCAATTTGTACAAAATTACTCAAAAAATACTCAAGTACCAAGCGAAAGAGAAAGAGTTTTTCATTGAGAATGTACGTATAACACCAACATTGTCTTTAATTTCGTTTCATTTACCAATAAAGTTTCTTTAAAGCATTCCTTTTCGAATTCATTTACATTGCGGTAGAAGAACTTAGATTCATTTTCTTGTCATGTATCTTCATTTCTTCTAAGATTTTACATTCAAGTCTTTTTACTTTACAATATGCATTCGAAGTCATTATTACATATAGTCACAAGTCTTTATAAAAACACCCAAGACAATTATCAAACAAAGCTATAGATTTAAACATTGAAATGGAAAATTTTAGACACATGTCCTAGAATCAATCTAATTGATCATATAAGTTACCAAATTATCAAATTTGAAAGACTAACGGTTGTTTGTCAAAAATCACTGATATCTCCATAATTAAGAGTGAATTTTAGCTTAATATATAGTCACTCTAGTTTCATAGAAGACTTTTATTATGTATGTTGACAATTTTTTGTACAGAATCAATAAATTATATTTAAAATATATTTTAAACTTCTAACAAAATAGTTGATAGTGTATTTAGTTATTAGATTTTAAAAAAAAAACCTTAATACTTAAAACTTAAGAGTGAAGAATCTTTTTTTATTAGAAAGAGTTAATATCTAAAAATTGAAGCGCCTGTTACCAAAAGAAACTAAAAAATCTTAATACTTAAAAATTGGAAGGTTCCTTCCTTCTATTATAAGCTACCAATAAGAAGAAGAAGAAAAAACTAACTATAGAAAAGAATTGGCGGGTCCATAAGTTCACCATGTGTGTTACATTACATGTGTAATAGCAACAAAAAAGAATAATAGTTATAAATTTACAATGTCTGACTCATTTTTATAAAAAAAACTGAGTGTCGGTTTTTAAGATTTTCTTTAAATAGATAAAGTGCTATTAATTATTTTTAAATGATATTTTTAATTATTTATTATAATAAAAATTAAAAAATATGTAAATAGTAGTAAATATTTAATTTATATCATCACAGAGAATTTTTACACAGACAATTACGGCAGTTTGACTATAAAATATATTTAATTTTTATTATAATCACTTTTGAAATTATGTTTATAAATAATTTTGTTATGGTAATGTAAAATATTATTGCCAATAGATAATAATAATAATAATAATAATAATAATAATAAAAAAATAAAAAAAATAAAATAATAATAATAATAATAATAATAATAATAATAATAATAATAATAATAATAATAATAATAATAATAATAATAATAATAATAATAATAATAATATCAATTTTTTCACCAACCATCTCCTAATCTCTATCTCTCTCTTATTCTAGAAAGAGAGGATCCATTGTGGCAAAAGGGTCTCGTGTCATCATGCAATTCGGCAAAACAAAAAACCATTTTATTGTTCATGAAAATGAATGGTGTCAATTCCAGAAGCTTGGTTGATTATTCAAAAATAGAATAAATCAAACAAGTGGGACCTACAGTTGAGTTGGATCTTTATTTTTGAAAGCAACCAAAAAAACAAATTGGATTTGGTTCATTATATGTCATTTTATAAACAATTATGCATAAAACAATTAGGCAAGCACACTTGATTTTGATTTCGCACAGGCTCAATATGAATATTATATTAAATGTTAATAATATGAAAAGAATAAAATGTTGAATAAATTAAAAATATGGCATTACATTTTAATTAATAAAGTTTAAATTAAATAACAAAAATATTGGAAGATATTTTTATTGAATAATTCGGCATTCATATTTATATGTAATGTAATAATTTTCATCATTATGATTTAGTTTTAAATACGAATATCAAACTATTTGGATTGAAATTTACAAATTTGAAGTAAAATTGATTTTTTATTTTTATTTTAAGGATGTGTCTTGTATTTATTTTATATATTAGTGATAGAATTTGTCTCGTGTTATTTTTTCAATAATAAATATGTGCTATGTTTTTAAAAATATTTGTTGAAAACAAAATTTTATCTCATTTTTTATACTAATCAATTATAAATAATTGTCTAGTATTTTGTGTAAAACAAGTTGAAAATAATTTATGCTCTCTTATTTGTTAGACACATTTCAATTAAAAAAAATTAATTTATGCTCTCTTATTTGCTAGACACATTTGAATTTAAAAAAATTAAAATTTTTATAGACCAATTATGTTACAATTTAATTAAAAGACCTTAGTGATTCGATTATGTATTTTATACTTGAGTTTAAAGGTAGTGCACTGACAGTGTAAACAAACTTTACACATACATCCAATCAAAATCCTCACACTTGCCATGTCATATTAATTTTTTTAAATTAAAATTGTGTTTTAATTGGATGCATGGTTGTGATTGGTTGACAGTGTAAAAATATTTTACACTGTCAGTGCATATCCCTTTTTCTCTTTTATACTTTTTTTTTTGAAACACTCTTTTATACTTTAATATTGTTTGAATGAAGTAGAAAATAGATTTATAGTTTATATATATATATATATATATATATATATATATATATATATATATATATATATATATATATATATATATATATATATATATATATATATATATATATATATATATAATTTAAGTCATATTTATATTAAAAACACGTCAACTTACAGATTAATTTAAATTATTTTATATTTTAAAATATTGAGAATTTAAAACAAATAAATATGGATTGTAAAAGTAAATGACAAATATGATTTCTTTAATTTTGTGTGATATAGTTTTATTTGGCATAAGCGAGTAGTATGTATATTAATGGATTGTAAATAAATGGCATATATGATTTCTTTAATTTAAATTCTTTTATATTTTAAAATATTGAGAATTTAAAACAAACAACTATGACATGGATTGTTAAAGTAAATGACAAATATGATTTCTTTAATTTCGTGTGATATAGTTTTATTTGGCATAAGCGAGTAGTATGTATATTGATGGATCGTAAATAAATGGCAAATATAATTTCTTTAATTTTGTGGAGATATATAGTTTTATTTGGCATAGAGAGTAGCGTGTATATTGAGATGCAACTAAACACAATTATTCTCAAAATATAAAACCGACATGTTGCTCTTCTGGAAACAGCTTAATTTTATGATGACCTACCATAGTCAAATAAATAGGATTAACTCATCTTGGTCCCTCCATGGGAGGTACGATGAGAATTTACCTTAAATGTACACATTTTCAATTCAAACAAAGGCAGGCAGACATCTCTATCTATGGTGGGGCTTCAATACTAGTGAAAAGGAAATGAAAATATTCTAACTCCACAATAAATGATCCACAAAAGACCATTTTTCCTTAATTATAACCATTGGATTTTGCAAGTTCATTACATATGACCAGATTTTTCTTTTTCTTCTTTCTCCACCCTCACACCCCGACTCCGGCGTCTCTTTCTCCTCAGGCTTTGTAGCACACCAGTCCACCTCAGATCCCCACTCTGACCACAGCTATCTCCTCAAACTTTGTAGCACCAGACATCAAGACTGTCACAATTGTCTTGTAGGGTGCCCTTGATGAGCTTCTTGAATCAAAAATTTAAACATCAAAATCCGTATTCCCTCTAATTCCTGGGAATGTAAATGTCAGGACATCATTTGACAGCAAAAATGGGACAACAGTAGCCAATTGTCTCACCATACACACTAATAATTTGTTTATCCAAGCTGATTTTATGACAATTTATAGCATTCAAAACAGCCATAAATAACCGACAAGAATTAAACATTTTTTCAGTGTATTAAACATCTGATTAGTCTCTCAACCGCCTACAACATTGCTACACTCATTGTACGTCCAAAAAGGAGTGGTTTAAAGAAGTGCCAAACTTAATTTTTATTTCATTTTTGAAGCCTGATAATTTGATAATAATATTTACAACACTACAAGTACCCCAATCTATCTCCTCCATGCACACTAGCTGCACCGGTTGTTAACTTGCTTGAGCTGAAATGTGGAGGAACCTGAGAATTCATCACTGCAAGATCTCTTACACGAACTAAAATATGCTCGGGAATCGGAGCCGTACCATGCTTTCGTGAATTCATCTATCATATACACAAAAAAGGCTAATGTAAGTAACCATCAAAACTGAACTTATAACTTCACAAATTTCTAAAGATTTGAAATTTTTCATTTTTGGAAAGTAACTTGAGGACAAATGCAAGGAATGACAGTAAACAGGAACTGGATGAATTCTCAACCCACAAAACATGAAACTGAAGAAATTTATGCATAGAAAACATGGGGCATAAAATTAAATAAATAAATGATACACCAATTAAGTATAAAATATTTAATCGCATTGGTGCTTTTAGGTTGGTCAATTTAACATGAGATTGTATTAGAAACTAACTTAACCTGCATCTATGAGTTTAAATTGAATGAACTCTTACCCCCTCATCTGCAGGTGTATGTGCAAAGCTAGCTTTGAGCAAATTCCTCCACTTGTCCTACAAAGCAAAAAATGTATTAAATGTAAGCAGGTGCATAGACTAAAATCCAGCATTGTAAGTTTAACGTCATCAAAAGTCAACATGATAAGGAATTATTAGTGAGTACCTTGAGATCAACAGAGGTACGATGTGAGTACGAGGAAAAGGATTGCCGTTTGATCTCAGACCACCTCCCTGGTCCACAACGCGACACACCTTCAATCAATTTCGTTACCTCAGCAAGGGTCCATGCTCGATGATGTTTCCTCCTCATTCCACCTTTAGCAGTGGGAACAGTTACCATGTTATTCTCTGCAGTATGATTAGGTGGATCGATCTTTTTTGGTCTCAATTCTTGCCTTGGTTCAGCTGTGCCAATTACCGGACACTGCTTCTCTTTTCCAGATTCAGAAGTAGACTGAGAAAAACACCAACCCGCAAAAAAATTATTAAATCACGGTGCTATATTGTCAAATCTCATTTTACCTATGAGCTACAGTGACAGAAACTAGAATGAGGATAAAGGAGGCAGATTGATATGTTTGATGATGCACGAGTTTTATGCCACTAATCAAACACACGGAAGGTATATAATATTGACTAATTAATTCACCATCAGAAGAGGAAGGTATGTAATATTGAGTAATTTATTTTAATGATTGTGCCCAAATGAAAACATTTTTTCAGGTAACTCTGAATTATAACTTCGCCAAAATTTGATAAACATAAACAGCTTAGGAAATATTGAAATTAACATACTGCAATAGCAATTTCCTTAGCCACCACATTAAGCATATGTGTTAAATAAAGGATATAATATATACAGAAGCAAATTACACCAACATATAATTAGCCGTTCACATCTTAAACCAAAACAAAAAAGTTTAACAAATCAATTCATAACCCAATCTCTCAAAAGGCGGTTTTTTTCCCAATTCCTGTGACAGATTAAGAGTTATTAAACACCAACCATCCAGATACTGTTAAAAATTATTTACAATCATATAATTCTACTTTCATTTTTCCTTTGTAATGATAACCATATTTTTATCATAATAAACTTATTACTCCAAGACATACACATACATATGTTCTTTCATTTTGTCTTAAATAACTGTCAAGATATGTTTTTAAACCATTATAGCTTGTTGAATAAATATCTCAATAATTAGGTTCGTTGGTTTTATCCTATAATCAAGGGATTTCAATCTAGATTTAATTGTAATTTCTCATATCTTTGTTGATCCCATTCCAACATCAAATCTCATTGAACAACTTATACATTCTATCACTAGCAGAGACTTAGTTGGTCTTACCGGCTGTTGAATCTTCACAGGCATGGAACTTGGCTTTGAGACTTTCTCCTGAACCTCACTATCAGTGTCAGAACCATGATCGCTGATGGTATTATTGCTTAGTTTTGCAGCTTCAACCATGCCAGTTGGATGGAATTTCTGCAAGAAAATTATAATGATTTTGGTTGTTACAAAGTAAAAACACTTTCCTGGACTATCATATATCAGTTATTTCCGGAACATTCAAGAGACTACTGGAAAGACACAACAGGAGTAGAAAGGCACTGGTAGAAAGGTATGGGCATGCAATCAAATGGTTTAAGAACATTTGAGCTGTACTAGCACAAAAGGTTTTTACGTGCCATGATTTGCTGCCATATTTGATTGAGAATAAGAGAGCTGTACTAGCATAAACACAGGTTAGTGCTCTGTATTTTGTAACACATCATATACAATAAATATTATAATTATATTCTATTATGCAGTTTCAGTTTGCTCTTTTCCTCCATCTCTACATAAATCCCTTAATTTTAAGAACTAGAGGCCAAAAGATATAACCAAATGTATGAACAAGAACCTGTTAAACTTCTTCTAATGGCAGTAATGGGAAGTTATGAGAATATTTTATGGCAGTTATATTATTTAATTTTAGGAATAAATATCGAAAAAGACTCAAATTTTATTTTGAACTCTTAATTTATTATTCTTTTTATTCACTGCAAAGAGTTGGTGAACCAAAAAAAAAAAGGAATAAATATGGAAAGGATAGTGGTTTTGGATGGGAGAGACCAAGCTCTCGAATTCCTGGAGGGAGAGATCAAGCTCTCGAATTCTTGGAGGGAGAGAGACCAAGACTCTTAAATTCTTGGATAGGAATTGCTTTATATTTATTCTATCATTGTTTCTCTAAACTTTCTTGGATGTACTAGTGTGTTAATTCTGTATTAATAATATAAACTGTTGTTCTAAACAAATTCAACAGAGGACTGTTCTGTCATTTCTGTTTTCTTTAATTCATTCCCTATAGATACCAGTTTCTATCAGAACCATTTTTCTTTGAGGGGGTATGGCTAAAACATAAAACTAAGTATTACTGTCAGCATATTTAAACATGAAAAAGTATAACTTACCATAAGAGACGTGATATTTTTCCTTGGACGGCTTCTTCGGACCCGAGAAACACATGGAATTTGTACACCAGAACCTCCAAGAGAGTCTAACCTGGTGACAAATGTTCTTACCTCCGGAAAAGCATTCCTAGCGGGCCTGGTGTAAGGAGTTGGAGAAACATGTCTGTGTCCCATATTTCTATTAGAGCTTGAAGGCCTAGGATTGTACTCTCTAGATTCATTTTCAGAGAGCTCTTCAATATATCGCTTAGTGGGCTTACGCATTCTTTTTGCAGCTCTTTGTTCTCTCTGCTGATCCTCATCTTCTAATTCATGTTCTGTATTACGATTTTCCAGTCTTGTTTCAGAAGCAACTTGGTTATCATCAACTTCATAACCCTCCACTGCATATGAATCCGCATACTTGACATCCCCTTCTTCGGCCATATTTTCCGCAGAGATTACAGCTGCAGCATTCACATTTGCAGAACATTCTTCTTCACGTTTTCTAGTTATTTTGTTATCTTTAATAGTGAATGTTGTTGCTGAAACATCACAAGAGTTTGTTAAACTCATAGCAATCCTCCTCTTCAACCACTGTTTGTCTTTCACAGTAGTTTCCCGACCAAAAGTGACTTTAAACAGTTCATGAAGTTCTTTGATCGACAGCTTGTCTAAACATATTTCTCCATCGGTCATGGAAAAATCAGGTTTCAAAGGGGAATAGACAGCAGAAGCAGATGATCCACTTTCTATCACTCCTTCTGAAGGTCTGGAACACTGATCAATACTCCCAGATTGGTTACTATGACAATAATTTAAACTCGATGCTATAGAAGGTGCTTCTTGGTCCTTCTCATTTATAACAGGAAATTTATCAGCAGAACACTGGCTATCTATTTGTACATGAGAACGAATGGGTGATCGAGACGACAAGCGAAGTTTCTCTTCCTGTTTAACCTTTTGCAGCATCTGTTCAATATACTACAAGAAACTTTAGAGGTAAAGAAGGACCCTAGAAAATAAAATACTACAAATATCAGGATATTAAAACATGCAAGCCAAAAACCAAAAACTAAGCACCCATTATCCAAGAAAAAGAAAATTATGTAACATTATATCAAGAAAATATGAGACCAATAACCACTTCCCAAATAAAACAACACATAATATCTTAAAGGATTAAAAAATATCCAATGTAAAACAACAACCAAGCCTTATCGCAATAAGTGAGGTCGGATCCAATGTAAAAGACTCGTAAAAAAATTTAACCAAAACCACCACATATATATATGTGTACTCTAGACAAAGAAAAAATATATGTTCCATGTCCATGATACTTATTTTAACTTTATTTCTCTTTAATCCAAAATGCACAAGCTGCAGTAGTATACACAACATGTATCATATCCAGTAACAAATACTTGACATAGTTCTGCCAAACTAAAGCATCACAAAGTATTTAATACTATAATTCTTAATTCGATAAACATTAGTCAGTAATCATTAAATATTTATAAAGTTGCCATTTAAACCAGTGTTATCAAATATCCGCAATTGCGGCGCTCGGTGGATATACGTGGCGGTTTTTGGGCTCGCCGCAATGGTAAATATCAACCAATATTGCAGGTTTTTCCGCTATACCAACGCCACAATGCATCCAGTATAGCAGATTTTGGCTCTCCGCCATGGACAACCCTGATTTAAACTATCTCTTACAGCCTCACTACATTCCACATACAAGGCTAACTTAGTATCAATTTATTTTCTTAACTATAGAAAAAAGTTATCAGAGAATATTAAGGAAAATTACAGTATGGTTAAAGTACATACTGGCATTGCAAAATTCATACATGTGAAAGAAACAACAGGAGCTCATCTTTCCTGAATCAGAATACATGTATCCTGACTTCAAAAGTATAATAGTAACATCTTCTGAGAAGCCAATACAATACATCTTGGACCACCAACTCATAAGAAAAGAAAATTTTAATTTTACCATACAAAAGCTTTAAGTGATTACTTCATAAATTCAAAATAAATTTATTTAGGCAAAATGCACCACGAGTTCTTTAACTTAACTTAAAGTTTCAAACAAGTCCCTTATCTTTAAGAATATTCACACAGGTGAGGACCATATTTTGTTTTTAATCTATCTTTGTTACAAATTTGAGTATATGATCATTGAATGATATTCTGCTAGTAAAATTATACCACTCAACACCGTAATTAGAACCTCGATGACAACAACGAGGTTACAAGCTTTAGATAAAAACTCAAAATGACTATGTTAATTTTGATGGATTAAATCTTGTAAAATTCATTATACGGGGTAATTAAAAAGTTATCTTGATGAGTGGAATATGTAATTTACCCTTTTTTTTATGATTAAATAAGACTTTTGATAACATAAATAGAAGAACAAAATGAAGTTTGGTTCAAAATCGTTTTAAGTTTTTAAAAACAAAGTAGACTAATAAAGGACCACCTTAAAACATAAAGAATTAAAGGATCCTGATGCAGTTTTGCCATTTATTTGTGAGCAGAAGTCCCTATGACAGAATTGAATATCAGATATATCACTTCCATAAAAAGATTAAAAACAGTCAGTTTTTTAGAGCAGCACTTATCCTTGCAAATATGCTCATCACTGGCTCAGTTGATTCACATTTATAAATTAATAAAGAGGAAATATCATTATACCACTCCTCTATTATGTATTATCTGATAGAAGAAAGCATTCCATTGGTTTCACCAATTTTTTCTAAGCATTCAAAAGAATCATGAAGTTCGTGCATTTTAAAATTTTATAATACAGAAGAAACAACAAAAAGGAATCAAAATGCAAGAGAGGCAGACGGAATGAGAGAAGAAGAAAAATAGCCAATCACCTGAAACTTTGCATTTAGCTTCCCCAAATCTGCCTCTGATGTGCCTAATTGTGAAACACCTGAGTATTAGTTGGAAGAAAATGTGGGAAGAAATATTAGTAAGAGGAATAAGTTAGCTAACATGGAATTTTCCTATAACTTAACAAAAGTCAAAACCATATAAATAAGCAAACATCAAGAGTCCATCAACAAAAAATCTCAGGTGATATGTGAGAGAAACAAAGCTTCAGGCATTCAGCAGCTTCACAAATAGAAAACATTGACCCCAAATTGCCCGTGAATAAAGGGGAGGCTGTTTATAACATAAAACAATTAAACCAATTCACCAACACACAAATTGTAGTCATGAAAAAACTAAAAGAAAGGCAAACAACATGCAAATCACTGGTTTTTCAGAGCTCAAAATATAGGTATCAGCATAAAAATCCCTGGAAAAATAGTTGTAACTCTAATATGACCAGTACAAGCTATGCTAATGAGTAACAATTTCAGCAACTGAAAGATTGGGCATTCACCTTCTGAGCACTCCAATCGAAGCTTCCCAGAAGATGATCTTTCGATTGATATGCATTCCAAACTCTGTCCAGTGTCTGCAACAACACGCATTTCACTATTTTCATATTCAAGAAAATCCTCCACCTCCATTACTTCATCATCTGTTGCAGGCACTAACCTCCCGTCACCTTCAACCTAGACATCATGTCAGACATCTCACAGAATTATGAATAAATCCTATACAAAAGTACAAACCATAACAAAAATGCAAAACCATAAAACAAAAATTAGGGAATACAAATATAATGTAACCAAATTAGCTTTCAAATATAATTCTTTTTCTCCACTTATTACATTGTATTTTCAAATTTCAACATTTCAATTTATTACAGAAAATTTAGAGACACGAATATAATGCAACCAAATTACAAAGGTGTGTTATTCAATTCACTTAAATATAACAACACAACAATGCTTTAGAATCAATAGTCTGCACAAGATCCGGAGGGAGTTAAAAGATTGTAACTCGAGGATCGTAACACGGATTGTAAGATCCTACTAATAGGGAACAAAAATTTAAATATGTCGTTATATCCACATGCAAAAATATCATCTAAATGTAGAAAATAACCTCTAAATCACAACACTAAACTAAGTTCTTAACCAGAAATTAAGTTCAAAACCATAACAATAACCATATGTATAGTCTACACAGAGGAACTTGCACAACAACAAACAATGGCATCTAAGAGAAACAGAGAAACACTCAGTGGCAATCGCAGAAAACTGAAATGCTTACTTCATATTTGTAATTTTAAAACTGGGATATTCTTCTAAACCCAACTTGAACCCATTAACATAAAATTTAAGGTTTTTGCCAAAAACTAGGCCCGTATTAGAGAATTTTTATCAGCAACCTGACTCGTGAATTCTACAATCCTACCACCTATTCCACTGATCCCAGAAACTATGGTCTTAACGTCATCACAGCACAGAAATCCCCTTCTGAGTCGTATAATTATGCAATTGCACGATCAAACTCGCGATTTCACAAACATCGCAACGCGGTAATCAAAGAAGGTAATCTATAAAACAACTAAACTAACTATAAAAGTAAGACTGGAAGCTATTAGATAATTTACTGTTTCGTAGTAGATTTCATGCCACTTCTCGAAGGAAAAAAAGAATAATGAGCAAACAAAAAAGTGATTCAACTAGAACAACAAGCAATCATTCTGATTAAGATTATCCATTTGGGCTTCTTAGTTATTAGATTAGGCAGTATGCTTTGAACATATTTTGTTATCGAACGAAACAAAAAACAGAAACAAACAGAAAGAATATACCATTTTTTGGCATACTAGGGAGCCATAACATCTCCCATTATCTTAATTTCATCAAGAAACCTAATTAACAGATATCATCAAACAGAAAACTTTCCCCATGCATGAAACACACAAAACTAGACTAAAAAAATCCAAACCCAAATCACATTAACACACAGAATCAGTGAGTAATTAAACACATACCCGAACAAGTTTATAAACAACCGGGTTAGAAATCTGTTTGGGAGAAGACAAAGCAGAACTGCTTCTATCAACCCCACTGTCCTCAAGCTTCCCATCATCATAATCCTCAACTCCAATCACTGTTTCCATTGAATATCAACCACATGCACCTCACAAGTACACAATCTAAAAACCAAAAAACAAAAACACAAATTTTCAACCAACACAACACAAAATCACAAAACCCCCAATTGAGAAATGGTACAAATAACTACTCAAACAACAAAATGAGAACAAAATGAAATTGGGCTCACCATAAGCGAGCGAGTTGACTCACAGTGAGAGTGAGCGATTGGAACGAGTTGAAGAAACTTCTGACATAAGTAAGAGGAAAATGAATTTGTAGGAATTTTACTGAGAAATTTTAATCTGGTTTGGTAATTTTGGGATTAAAAAAAAAAAGCTGGTTATGGTGTGTGTAGGTGAGAGTGGTATTTGGGTTTTGGCTTTTTGATTACGCTGTGCGAGTTTTTAGCTCCGGATTTGAAATGTTCAGTAAGGTAGAATTTAATTTTCGCACTGGATTCCGGAATACTGTTTCGCTATTTGGACTCTCTCTGTCTCGAACTTGTCTCTCTCTACACATTTTTCAAAAATCATCTTTTGCTTATGTAGTACTTTTTCTTTTTTTTCTTTTTCTATTACTTTCATCTTTCTTTAACTATTTTATTTTTTTTTAAATAAAAAATAGAATGATATTTTAATCAATTAGTCATATATGAATTATTTGTGAATTTTTATTATTACAAAGTGTTATAGTATGGATTTTTCTGATTCAGATGAAGGAAATGAATCGATCTGTTTGGTTGAGGATTTTGATTTTTTTTATTCTTGTTCGGCAATAGTTACATGTAAGTATACAGGCGCTCAAGTTATAGACGGTCGTACGTGAGAAGTTTTAGAGTGAGAATTATGTACATGAGATTGATTTGTAATTCGCCTTTTATAACGATGTTCTCAGGGTTTTTTAGACCTAAAAACTTTATGTTTTTTATAGATATGTGAAAGGACAAATGTTAGAGGAACATTGGAATGGGAAATATGATATGACGATTCTCTGCAGTTTGATTACTCTAAGCATGTATCTTTCTAGGCATGTTCCTCTTAAAGTATTGGATACTACAACCTTCTTTGTGGAAAACTGTTTCATAGGACTAAAGTTTTCGTGGATGACGTTAGCAGTCCTTGATTGTATGGTTTGAAGTCCTTTAGAACCTTCGTTGATTTTTTCTTCCATGCGTCATTAGATTGAGATCATTCCCTAGTCCTTGGACATTCTGAGTCATTCATGAGTGTAAATCTTTTGAGGGAGTCTCACGGGGGTTAATTAGATGAATCTCAAGGTCTCTCTCCTAGGATATCGGGCGGGCAGCTTAAAGTGAGGGGTCGAAGTGGATTGGAAATTGGCTCAGACCAAAATAGTAGCCCCTAAGTCAGGGACGCGGAAGTACTTTTAGTGAACCAACCTTAGGGTTGCAAGTAGGTGGGTGTCTCTTACTTTGTCTGAATATATCTCCAAGTAAGGGCATGTTTTTATTCCCTTGTTCTCATTTGATGGGTGGCTAAAGAATTCGAGTATTTTTCTAAAGCGACTTTTTATATGAAAAAACTTTGGTCGGGTAACACCTTGTATGTTTTCGAAGACAGAGGGGTCGCCATCCCTTAGGGTGTATGTAATTACAAAGTGCAATCTAAGAGGGGATGAATTAGGTTTATCGGTATTTTATCGATTTTAGACGATGATTCGTGTGTTCTTATTTTTCTTGAGCTTTTATATGAACTTTGAAAAGTAAAGTGCGGAAAAATAAATGATGAAAGTAAAGAAAAGTAGGATATATATATATATATATATATATATATATATATACACATATATACATATATACATATATATATTAGGGATGTCAATGGGGTGGGGCGGGACGGGGCCGGGAGATACATTCCCATCATAATCCCCGCCATCAAATCTATTCCCCATCTCCGCTTCGAGTCCCCGCTACGGGGGGATTTTGTCCCCCATCCCCGTCCTTGCGGATCCCCGCGGGTCCCCACAGATCCCCATGCGGAGATCCATAGACATGATTATTATTTTTTTTTAAACCAAATTAATAGTAAAAGCTTCAAAAAATAACCACGAAAAATTTATAAATTATTCCTTTACGATAAATATATTGTTTTAACAATATTTAATCTATAATATTAAGTGTCATGACCACCAAAATTTCAAACTTAAAATAAACTTGAAATAATAATTTAGATCTCACTCTTTTACTAACAATGCATATATATTTTAAATTTGTGTATAAGATTAACTATATGAAATGACAAATAGACTTACATAATAATTTAAAATTTTATATATATATATATATATATATATATATATATATATATATATATATATATATATATATATATATATATATATATATATATATAATAAATTGAGGACATTTGGCTATTTTATGCGGGGCGGGGACTCCACGGGGACGGGGGATATTTATGCCACCCCCGTCCCCGAAATTTTATATATATATATATATATATATATATATATATATATATATATATATATATATATATATATATATATATATATATATATATATATATATATATATATATATATATTAGTTCTCTTTCTAAGCAAGGGTATTTCTAGTCCCCTCACATCCCGTGATATATTTCACTATGTTATAAACGTTATAGTCGATCCACCAGACTCTCTTAACTTTCCAACACAATCAAAAAGGCACGCCACCTTCTAATTTTTACAACACAAGAGAAAGAGACTTATTTTCTCTCTAATACACTTGTTTCTATAAACTTAGGAAATAAATAATAACACAACAGAATTCCATCAAATTTCTTCCCTTTCAATATAACAATTCAATACTCCCTCCAGCCCAAAATATAGGAGAAAAAAACAAAATCTCACTTATTAAGAAAAGTAAATTTATAATAATTTGGATGAACATTTTTTGTGATTTTTTTGAAATGATTGTCTTGGGAAGATGTAAAAACAATTCTAATTGGTGGTTGATTATAGAAAAAGTAAGAGAGAGAGAGAGAGAGAGAGAGAGAGAGAGAGAGAGAGAGAGGGGGGGGGGGGGGGGAGAGATAGGGAATAAATTAAATGCAATTTGTCTTTAATTCCACTTTGAAAAAAGTGGAAGTTGATTTTTTTCTCTTATATTTTGGGACAAAAATATGCATTTTTCTCTCTTATATTTTGGAACAGAGGGAGTATAATACACTATAAGTGCTTAAGAACTTTTTTCTTTGATGTAAAAGTTTATGCAAAAAAATTTCTAAGTGTTTTGAAAGTTATGCCGAAAAAATGATATTGAAAGAGGTAATTTTGAATATGAAACTTACTTAACAGGTTCTGAAGACTCAAAAACTTAGGTACTGAAAACTTAAGTTCTGATGCTTCTACAACATGCTTCCATCAACATACAATCAGAAGCCTCTAAAGATATAGAAGATCAAGAATGGCTTGCGTGTGACGGTGAACATAAAAGTGCTAATGTAAACTGTGACCTCCATTCTTATAGGGTGGTGTAAGGACACTTCTATTTGTATTTGTTATCTATCATTCCCACCATGATCATTGGGAACTTTACAGTTGTATTTGTATTTCTTATTCTACCCTTAAACGGATATATCCTTCTATATAAAGGAAGCTATTAACTAATCAGTTCTACAAAACTACACCAACGCGTTGCACAAATTATGTTGAGATATTCTTTGTATAGTTTTGTATTTTTAACAAGGAGCTTGTGTTCATATATTTCTTTCAACACTTTTGCATTGTTGTACTTAAACATTGTGTAATCTGCTTATTAGAAGCATCTTTGTATACACAAGTTTGTAATCAACAGTAATTGATAGATGCTTTGGGTGACTAAGTGATAGTCAAAATTCTCAAAAAGACTTTGGCTACGGTCATAGTCGTTTCACGATAAGGATCAGCTGAACTTGTTGGGGTTGTCAACAAGGTTAATCATAAGCTTATTGTGGTTGTTTGTAACTAGTTGAATTATATTGGATTAAGTCCTTGTTGATAAGGCTGAATCACCTTAGCGGGTGGACTAAAGTAACTTCGTTAACAGTGAACTTGGATAAAAATAATCGGGTTTATTTATTTTTATTCACTTGTTAACTTTGTGTTTGAATTGAGAAAAGATTATATTTGGTGCAACCCAATTCAAACTCCCTTTTTTTTGTTTCTCGCACCTTCATAAACATGTAGCATGCAATCAGAAATGGAAAAAAAGATGGGAATAACATTTTTTCAACGACAACAATCCATCAACGTTTATAAACAATTTGCTCTTATTATGATCAAAATTTATACGAAATAAAATATCCATCAAACACTCCTAAAAAAACAACCTTCCATCATTACGCCAGCTAAACGAATTGACACACACTTATGCCATGGTATAGATCACGAACACGTGCAAATCAACAACATGGAAACCAAGGCAACCTTTAGAATTTCTCTTTGGAAAACACGACAATGTTTTCCTTTCTTGTTTATATTAATCTCAACGCTACTTTATGCAACCACCTCAAAATTATCATGCAATTATGTTTTCTCGGCTATTAAAGAGCACACATTCTTTGGACTATGGGTTATATTATGTGCATAAAATCAAAATCTACTTTATAGTTTAGTTTTAAGTTTCTTATGATAGTCTTAAGTTTTACTTAGTTTTTATTATCATTATTATAATTTTAGCAACATTATAGAGAGTTAAGTTTCATCTTGTGTCAAGATTAGAGGTAGTTAATTTGTAAATATGTATTTTCTTTGATCTTTTGTGTATGAACTTGGTTGATGATTAATATATGGTGAATATCTTGTTATTCATGTTTTATTTGTTGTTTTGGATCACTATTGAGAGATATGTTTCAAATCTTGACCTAAAGGATATTCATCTATCAATAAACAAACTATAGAGATAGATTTGTGAGTTGATAATCACTTGTATCAAGCTTTTAAGATTATCATGTTGATTGTCGGCATGAGAGATCATCTGACGGTTAATATGATAATAATCACGATATTGCTTTAGAGATAAACAGTATCAAGATGATACGTGGTTGTATTAATCATTAATAGGTTCATATACATGATCATTAGAGTACATATGAAGCAAACTAATGAACACTAATCTTGGCACAGTTTTCTCAAATCATTTTCAAACCCTATTTTATTGTCTTTATTTACCTTTTCACGCTCTTTACATTTTATGTCACCAAACTTTGACTCAACCTTAACTCAAAATACACTAAACTGTAGAACGACGGTAGTATCGCATCAATCCCTGAGAAAATGATAAAGGAAATACTTATCCTATACTTTAACAGTATGGTCTTTTCCTTGCTCCTTTTCCTTATGATTCTTTATTATTACCTAACTCACTCTACTTTTCATAACACACTAAATATTCGTTATCGGAGAAATTCTCTAACTCCATTTCAAATTATTATTCATCCATTTTCAATGACATATAACAATTTCTATTAATTTAGTTTGATACTCCATCTGTCCCATATTATAAGCAAATTTCACTTTTTATGTTCATTGAATAATTAATGTATCTAGTCTGTAAACCACATACATTAATTATTAGACGAAGCTAAAAAGTGAAATTTGCTTATAATATGAAAGAGATGGAGTATTTATTTAGATAACAATTTAAATATCAATCTTAATTTTGATGCCAATATATGCTTGAAGTTATATCATTAATTTCAGGGTTAAATATACAATATCCCGTTGTAATATAGGCGAAATTCACTTTATCCCTGTAAAAAAAAATTGATCACCCCCTTGAAATGTTAAAATCTATGTTTTTTGCCCCCTAAGTGCACAAGTTATCCCCCTATAATATTTTTTTTGGATTCCCCTCCCCTAAGCGTACAAATTAAACACTGAATCTGAGGGTAAATAAAAAAATATATTACAGGGGGGTAATACAAAAAAAATATTGCAGGGGATAAAGCGAAAATCGCCTACATTTCAGGGGTAGTGATATTGACCATTGATTTCAACTAATATGCACTTCTGCATTTTCTGTTCATGTTTACTTTCTATGCAAGTTTATTTAATACTTAAATTAAAGGGTTAAATATGTTTTTGGTCCCTATAAATATCTCAATTTTGGCTTTTAGTCCCTATAAAAAATATATTGACTTTTAGTCCTTATAAAATTATTTTTGCACTCACTTTTGATCCTTCTATAGGGACTAAAACCGAGTGCAAAAGTAATGTTATAGGGACTAAACATCAATATATTTTTTATAAGGATTAAAAGTCATTTTAAATAATTTTATAGGGACTAAAAACATATTTAACCCTAAATTAAATGGTTCATTAAGAAAATATGGAAAACACAGTACATATATACGTGCTACACTAATATCCAAGTATAATGACGATACTTAAATAAACTAAACAACATCATATTAACACATTATAATTTCAAATTGGTGGTTTTTTAGAATATTTTAGTGTTTTGGTATGTTTTAGAGAAAGCTTAAATCTAATTTCATTTTACATGTTTTTCATATGACAGGAAAACTCTCACAGTCAAGCATCATATAAAGAAATGTCCTTTTTGAACATTTGAATAGTTTAACAAGGTTGGTTAACTGCTATTTCAAAACAACACATGGCATAGATTGATGATAAACGGTTTGATAAAATACTTTTTTATAATTGTTACCAGCCTTTGATTTTATGGGCAATACTAGTGGAGAAAAGAAACAATAGACTATCCAAATTGGTCAATTATATTATTATCTATGTTCTCATAATGTATCCACAATAGGGCCTATGAATTATGGTTGCGATTTCAAAATCTACCGTTCCTTCAACGCGCGAAGCAATAGTCATACAAGCTGCACAAAATGGTTTCAATTCAATAAGCTTCTTAAATGCACGCAACACAAACAATTGTTGCTTATGTGCATGGTGTGGTAAGACAGTTTTTTTCAACTCAAGAAACATATCTCAACTACATGTAGAATCAAACGTGCCAATTTTTGAATTCATATCCATTAGCCACTTTTATTATGTATGTTGTTTCTGCATTATATATATATATATATATATATATATATATATATATATATATATATATATATATAAATTTAGGTTCTTGCACGACACCCCGTTCGTCGAGTTGATTCCAATACTGAATTCTCTCTTGCAATATGCAGAAAATCGAAAGGTGGTAAAGCTTGAGTATTGTTCACCTTCACTTGACACCGAAGGAAAAGTAAAGTTCGCCCCATTTGAGCTCACGAACAACGACGATTTAGAGGTTATGTGGACAACTTTTCAACAATATTCTTCAAAGGGTCCGATTCAACAATATTCTTCAAAGAGTCTGATCAAGTTGGATGCGAAGCTTCAAAGATCGGGAGAAGATGTTATCAAAATATTGCGACGTCCTTAACTATCCGTTTTTAACAATATGTAACGTTAAATTTTTGTTAAACTATCAACAATGATTGAGCTAGAAAAATATAAAGCCCGAGCAAAAATTTAACGACCGCAAATTCATTGTATTCATTTTATCAACAAAAGTATAGTTTAAAATAAAAGAGATGAAACATAACCTTATAATAACGTGTTAAATAAAATCACAAGACAATTATTTTTTTCGATACTTCTTTATAGTGAATGTTCGAATAATATCAATATCATCAATTGACTTGAATATCTCCCACTCAGTGTAACATACCATGATCATCATTAGAAAAGTCTGCATGATAAATATGAGCAAAACGAGCAAGCTTATTGTCGCGACTGAATTCGGGAGTCGATTAAACAAGGAGAAAGTATTAGACACCCATCGCTTCCCTTATATTCAAGGGGAACCTCCCATAGAACTAAAATAAGTGTGTTTGCTAAGGAAATGTTTGCTTTATTTTTACTTCTTTTTATTTATTTACAAAGTATATATAAAAGGGTATAATTGAGAAATAGTTAATTGAAAGTTACAGGGCTCGCTAAAGCATCACATTTTATGCCTACGTATCTTCATCAAGTGATAGAATCAGAGTCTAAGTAGTTCGTATATATTGGTTAGTGAATTTTAATTATGAAAAGAGATCTTTAATTTTTAATTAAATTAGTGAAAATGTTTTCTAATTAATTAGCTGATTTAACTTAAGTTAAAAAGAAATTAATTTTAGTGTATTTTAATTATTTGTTAATAAGAAACTAAACCTAAGTTAAAGGAGAATGAATGTTTTTTTTTTCTTTCATTTTCATATATGAACTAAATGTAAAGAAAAACACATTTTTTAATTTTTAAGACTTAATTAACAAAACTTTGATGTTAATCTAATTACTAGACTAAAATTAATTTAATTTAATGATCTAAACTAAATAAAGATTAACAAAAAAAACCCAACTAAAACTAATTCAATTAGTAAAAGATTAAAGTATTAGTAAAAGAATTCTTTTAAAATATTTTTCAATGATAAAAATTTGTTAACTAATACTAATTAATTGAATAAAAAACATAAAAAAATAAAATAAAACAAAATTGAAAATAAATAAGAAAAGATAAAATAAAAAGCCTAAGAAGATGGTAATTAAAAAAGAAAACTTCTTGTCAAGAAAAAAAAAAGAAAAAAACTTTGGTAGAAGACCCATAGTCAATCAATCATAGTTACTACTAATTAAAATAAATTGAACAAAATAAAAACTTTAAATAAAACATAAAAAAAAGAAAAAAAAAAGGAAAGAAATATCTATGATCAAGATAAAGTACTAGTAACACTTAATTTTGACTTTTCAATTACAAACTTCAGCCAATATCTTTGAGACATATGGCATACAAATAGCAAAGAAATAAAAACAAAATAAAGTAAAAGTATCAGCAAAAAGTATACATGTATTTATTCAAATCTACAATATAAGAAAGTTAACTGATCTGGAAAGTACGTTTCTGCCCCTTTGCTTCCCCAAGCTGCCACATGGACACCTTACTTGCTCTCCTTTTCTAAACCATCGAGTCTGATTTCAAAACAAGCCAAAGAAAACCTTTTCAAATTTTTTGAATATAATAATAATCATTTTATATTGCTATGTTTCTTGGTAAACACAATTATAACCTCTGCCATACTCAAAGTCTTTTCATTAGGTTTTGTTACTCTCTTTCTATCTACCTCAATCTTTTTCCTCTTTCTCCAACTCACGGGCGATTTGAAATCTGCGCCAGCTTCCATCTTCATCCATCTTTCTAGGGGTTACCGGCGATTAGTTTGGTGGTGGTGGAAACGGGTTTCCGGCGATGAGTGTGGTGGTGGTCGGATTCATATTATCATCTTTCTAACAAAAATATGAATAAGGTTTCACCATTTGCTATTATGTTTTAACATTCAGATTTGTGGTGGCAACAACGGGTTACCGGCGATTAGTTTGGTGGTGGTGAAAACGGGTTTCCGACGACGAGTGTGGTTGTGAACGATTTTGGATGAACGGGTTAATTTGTTGAAGATCTATGAAGATGATGACGAAAGATGCGATTCTGAATCTCGGGTGAGGTATTTCTGGTTTTTGTTCTTGATCTCTCTTCCTTATCCATTGTCAATTCTCATTAACAGGACTTTTTTTTCCAGATCCGACCCTTCCATGGGATTAGGGTTTCAGAGATCTCGGTCGCAAGTTCTTTTTCAATATGGTATGTTTAAAGTTCCAACCAATGTTTTGTTGTTCTATAATATTCATTGTTAGATTGTTGGGTTATGAATCTTGGTACAAAGACTCTTTAGTTTCGCTGAACCGGCTTTTGGTTTCTGTTTGGTTTTGTTTTCTGCAGGAACTTTTTGTGGTGGTTATGCGGAATGGTTAGCAGAATTTTGTGGGAAGTGGCGGTTCGAGTCGGTGATGTAACCTGTTATAACAAGGTGAAGGTGCGTAGACTCTTAATTTTTCTCTCTTATCTTCTGAACTAATGCAGAGTTATTGTATGGCTTGAATGATAATGTAAACTATTTTGAATATTGATCTGAATGTAAATATGGTTGATTGAATTCTGGATTGGGTTTCAAGTAGGATATTGAGGTGTTATGGGTGAGTCATTGATGGCAATTTGGTTTCACTCACGCAGGTTTGATTAATGATTTGAATAAAAACATAGTGTTCGATATTGAAGGAAACAAAGGAAGAAGGAGGCCAAAGGGAGTTGACTCTGTACAGTGTATGTAGTTCTAATTAACATATTGGTTTATCCTGCATATTGGATATCAATGATAAACCGTCATGGCATTTTGCAGGTCTGAACTGGCTCTGTTTTTATGGGAACCAATTTGTTATTCGTTTCGGTTGAGCTTTATGCAGGGCTGCAGTTCTGATATGGTTTGTTTTTTTCATGTACGAATATGCATGGTAAGTGGTTGAATGGTATTTTGGCTTGAGTGTGGTTTAGTTGCTTGAGTATGGTTGTTGCTGTTTTGTATTTTCTGGTTTTTGCTACAGGTTTGGAGTGTTTTCTACGGCTGATTATTAAAATTTTAAATTCTACATCCTTTTGTCTCTTTTCACCAGACAAATTACTAAATGCAACATTATTCGTGTCTTTTATCTTTTGATCAGGTGGCCGCTGCCAAGATAGATCTAAACTACATTGGGTTAGATGGAGAAATTGGTTGCATGCTGAATGGAGCAGAGTTAGCAATGGCCACAATGGCTGCATGATGAATGTCTATGTGGTAGGTTTTCAAACCTTCAAAAGTTGAGTTATTTGAAGATGATGAAATTCTCGTCTTGGAGTTTCTGGAGGAAATATCTATTGGATTGGGTGTATTGACTATTCAGTTTGATGGAATATTGAATGATAGAATGAAAGGTTTTTACAGAAGGTAACTTTTACTTTAAGATTTTCATTGCTTGATTTCAAAGTTCCCACTAACAAGTTGAAAGCAAAGTGATTTTCAGGATTGATGCTACATCATGCACTTGATCACTGAATCGAATTTACATAGGGACTGAACTTAACCAATTGGGTTTTTACTGGTTTTTAAATTTATTGTTTGATAGTCCTATTGGTTACTATATATCATGTGGACATGCTTATATATACGCAGCAAATATGAGCATAATGGTGAGAAGAGGAATATGGCAGTTACACAGTTTGAAGCAACTGATGGCAAGAAAGACTCTGAGGTAATTCTTTTCTAATAGTTTATGCTTGCTTTTATGTCATTTTAATGTTTGTAATTACAACTTGATTTATACAAGGTTAGTACATTGCATTTGAATGGTTACATTCTCATTAGTTACTGATGTTATTTTACTTTTATTATGAATTCACATTTCTATCACGATACTCCAATTCTGTTACCGTCTACATTTAAAGTAGTTGTCAAGATCATAGATAACGTGCATCTTATGAATGATGGCTGCAATTGAATTTGAACAGGATTTAGAGTTGATGGTATTTGAAATTTCTTGGAGGTGGAAGATTGCTTGCATGCATTTCTTTTCGACTTGGACAATGTGGCTGTGCTGATGGGTAATTCTTCTGTTAATGGTTTGGCTGAATTATTTTTATTGAACCATATAGCTTTATCATGTTCTTGACTCTTTTTATGATTATGCAGCTACATTTTGGAAGGTAGAGAGTTGGAATTTTACATGAAAAAGCTTCATAAGAAAAAGGGAAAGGGTGCTGCTTGATAACTTTCCAAATTATTTTGCCTTACTTTACATGAATTTTATTTGTCTTATTATTAGGAACACTTATTCACTTTTCTTCTTATAAGTGTACTATTTAAGAAGCTGCTTAGATTATTAAAAAAAGATAAGGGTTAATAACAGTTGGGACAAATGAAGGTTAGTTAGAGTTTATTTTCTGAAATGGTTAACTCTTAGTTTAATTTACTTTTGGAAGTGTTTTGGCGGTGTATGCGGACTGTCTTAAATTTGAATGCGGTATGGTGATTTGTCTTTGAATTGTCAACTATTATAATTTATGAGGGTTCGGTCTATTTTCTGGTCTGGATGCTTTTGGTTATGAATGGCATTGAAGTTGGTTTAGAGTTGAATGTGGATGGAATGTGAATTATGAACCTGTCATGGTTTTCTCTTGAATGTATGATGAATGTACGATTGTTTTGAACTGTTAGGAATCGTTGACAACATTTTGAATGTATGATGGCAGCATTTTGGGTGGTGGGTACTAAAAGCTAAAGTGAATATATTTTCTTTTTCCTCTGTAAATTATGATATTGTGATGACTCACAGGAATAAGTTTGGTTGGCAGGGTGGCTTTGACATGATTCGCAACGGGAGGGACAAGGTTGGCCAGTTTATATGCTCTATGGAATGTTCATTTGGCCTCTTATGTATCTTTTAGTATGAAGAATAATGTGTTTTACATGTTTATTTTAAACAAGCTGAAGAAACAGTGAACAAGCTAGACTTGGATGGACTGGTTGTTATTGGTGGAGATGACTCAAATATATATATATATATATATATATATATATATATATATATATATATATATATATATATATATATATATATATATATATATATATATATATATATATATATATATATATCAGGGGGAGCTGGAAAAGGAAAGTTCAGCTTGTGAGAGTGAAGAGATGTTGAACACATGAAAGATGTATCAGGTTTGGTTCTGTTACTTATCTTCAACAGTCATTTTTTTTTTATTTTGGATTTGCTGTTTTGGTTAGTTAGAACTGATGCTATAACTGCATCACAAATTTCAGGCAATAAGAGCAAACAGATAGAGGCTAAAGGTAGCAGCACCTGTAAAATCAGCTGCACCAAGACCAAAATCATGGCGCCCGTCTTTACAAAGTATCTCTGAGTCTTCTATTTTAAAGATGCATATAAATTGTGAAAATTAACCGTCTCTCATAACATTATTTGTTTGTCTCTTTCATGTTCGAGGCTCCTGTCGTGGTGGATTGAGTTTCATAATTCTCTTCCATTATAATCACCATGTTCAATTAAAACATGTTTGTATAGCACAGAAAAATAACTGAATGCAAATTCAAAATCTATTAGAAGTTCTTTTTATTGTTACAGTTGAGGTATAAAAATGTTACAAGCAAATGATGAATCTTTTACATTGTAAAAAAGAGAGAAATGTGAAAATACAATTCATTTTACTTTTGAGTTCCAAACTTTCCAATCTTCACCAACATGATTTTGTGCCCATAATAATGATGCTCTAGCAGCCAGAGGTGCTCCTGGTAGTTTCTTCTTCTTTAAAGCAACCAACATATCAGTGCATGGCGTCACCAACAAAGTCCCAGGACCTCCATACTCTTTGTGCAAAAACTTGCTAAATATCTATTTTCAATTAAAAGACTAGGTGTTTTACATGTTTAGTTTTCATTATATATATATATATATATATATATATATATATATATATATATATATATATATATATATATATATATATATATATATATATATATATATATATATATATATATATATATATATATATATATATGATTTAGATTCACTTTTTCATTTTAAAATTAGATTATAATTTGATTAAATAGGTTCATAATTATCCTATATCAATATAAATTTTAGATAAAAAAACTTTAGTAATAGTCAAAATAAGTGTTATTCTATTTTTACAGTTTACTTTTTTAATATATAATTATTTTATGTTTTTTAAAAGGTATTATATGACGTACAATTATTTGATGTGTTATTTATGTAAATGTTTTTATATATGAAAAAAAATATTGTTTATCCGAATTTTTTTTAAATAATGATATTTTTATAAATGGGAAATAAATATTTTTCTAATAAATGCTAAAATAAAAATAATATTTATGTACGAGAAAAAATATATTAACTATTCAAATATTTTTATATGCGAAAAATACAAAGGCACGGGTTTTTAAATCAAACAAATGCGCGTTCAAAATTATAGTGAGTCAATAAAATTTTAATAAACTGGAGCAACTTAACTATTGATCCAACTTTATTACGAACAAAATGAATATTAATATTTACAAATATTTTCTAACGGGACATGAAGTTAATTAATATTGATTATTTACGGGACATGGAATTACTGATCAAAATATTTTTTATTAACAGGGCATGAAGTTGCTGATCAAAATAGTGAGTCAATAAAATTTTATTAACTGGAGCAACCTAACTTTTAATTCAACTTTATTACGAGCAAAATGAATATTAATATTTACAAATATTTTTTAACGGGACATGGAGTTACTGATCAAAATATTTTTTATTAACGGGACACATGAAGTTACTGATCAAAATATTTTTTTAACAGGACATGAAGTGACTTAATGTTGATTATTTATTTCCCAAATAATGATTATTAATTTTAATTAAAAAAATTTATATTAAAAAATATACATCTAATATTAAAAAAAATGTACATCTGAAACGGGACATGAAATTATTGATCAAAATATTGATTATTAACGGGACATGAAGTTACAGATCAAAATATTTTTTATTAATTATACCTTTAATTATTATTTTTTTAACGGGTAACCAAATTTTTTTATTAAAAAATATATATCTGAAACAAATGCGCGTCCCCGTACCCGAGCCCGTGCGAACGCACGGGTTTGTTACTAGTTAAAAAAACACGCACGAGACGCGTTATCGAGTTTCCATTAAAATAAGTACCGAACTCAAACACTCGATAGTCTTCAAATTTGGAAACCAAACAAACACTAGTCGCCGGTGCTCAAAATCTGAAGCAATGGGAAGAATAGCGATACTTGTTTCCACGATCGGAGCAATGTTGCTACTCTTCATCCTCTCCCGATCATCCAACACTAACCATTCGATCCACCGCCGCATTCGCTCCAACTCCACACTCTCCGCCTCCCACCACCAGCCCGACGACAGGTTCAATGTCACCAACAGAATCGTCCGTCTCTTCCCTGAAATCGACGTGGATCCCACCGATTGGTTCGTCTCCCTCCACGAATTGACTCAGTGGAACCTTCATCAAGCTCAGATGGAGGTTTTGCGTCAAAGTCAGAGGGAGATGGATGTTTACGACAAGAATCGCGACGGATTCGTTTCATTCTCCGAATATTCTACTCCCTCGCGGATTCAACGTGCAGGTTCTCAAATCTCACTTTTCGTACTTAACTTTGAGTTTCCGATAGGATCTCATTTTTGTTCAACCTAAATTTGGCGCGTGTTCAACTACGTGTAGATTTGAATATCTGAAACCTGTGCTCAATGTAGTTAGTTTGTTGATTAATGAATTTCGACACCTGTATATTGATTAGTCATCCTCTCAATAGAATTTGAACTGTGTTAATCACTTACAAAGTTGTCTAAATTTAGTTGTTCAGATAAATCAACTGATTTGCAATTTTGTTTTGTTATGATCCTGATCACTAACCGATGATCGCCGCCTGTTTCTCAGATGAGTTTAATGGAGATGCACTGACACTGTAAACTAGTTTTACCTAAAGTCCGATAAGAAACTACCGGTCTGCCATGTCATATAAGTATTTTTGGCAGAGTATGGTGTAAAAGTATTTTACACCGACGTTGCATCACCTATTTTCTCTTCTCGGATACAGATACATAGTTTTGAATTTGGTGCTTTTGTTTAACCTTTATTTCTTAGTACTGAATTGAATGTTGCAAATTGTCTTTTTCATTCATCAGACAGGGATTCTCTTGGTTATGATATGAGTTGGTGGAAAGAAGAGCATTTTAATGCATCGGATGTAGACGGAAATGGTCTTCTGAACTTAGCTGAGTTCAATGAGTGAGCTTCTTTCTACTACTTGTTTGTTAGTGTTACTTGTCTGCACATGCACATCGACCTGCTTGGGTGAATGATGAGATCTTTTATTTAGCTAATATTTCCCATATTATTTTTCAATGTCTTGTAGCTTTCTTCATCCTGCTGACAGCAACAACCCAAAGCTTCGACAATGGCTGTGCAAGGCGGAAGTCAGGTAACTCTAATTTTGTGTGTTATTTATGTAAATCATAACCTATATAAGAGAATCATAGTAAAAAAACTATGTACTACTTAGGAAAAGAGAATGTGGTGGAAAGAAATTCTGTTTTACTAGTCTCTACCAAACAGAGCAATGAAACAAATAATGAATCCAGAGCTAGCTCTAGTCTCAAGAGTTTTAGGCTTATAGTTATAAGCCTTAAAACCAAAGAAAACATGTCCCAGGATCCTATATTTTGGATATTTCTGGTCTTTTTTTATCTTGTATCCTGTGCTTGTGCATCATCATTGCAAAAACAATTAATTAATAAATGCATAATTTCTTGTTTACAATAGAGATAGTGATAGACTACAGTACTTTGTGAGGTTCTTTCATTTATATGTACATGCTTATGTTAGTAATATATATTTTTTCCTTGACTACTTCTACAAACGAGATACAACTTGAAAATATGTTTATCATTGGAGACAATTCCCACCTTACAAGTCGGTTTTGTAAGAATTAGTTAAAGCCAAACCCAAATTTTAAGATATGGTATTAGAAGTTACCCAAGATCTATTAGTCCACTTGCTATCAAGTTGTTGTGAATGTCGTGTGTTAAGAGTCCCACTTTGAATGAGATATGACATGAAAATATGTTTATAAGTGGGAGAAATCCCCATTTCACAAGTGGATTAGGTAAGGTTAAGTTAACACCAACCCAAATTTTAAGATGGTACTGGAGCCTATCAAGATCCGTTGTACCAAATGCTAACAGGTTTCTTCTATCTGGCCACTTGGGTCATGCTCAGGATGTTCAATTCTGGTGAGAGATGTGTGTTAAGAGTCCCAAGTTGAACAAGACTCTTAACACAATCCGATATACGTGGGGGCAATCTTCATTTCCTCGCATCTTACAAGTCTGTATTATAAGGTTGAGTTAGACCTAACTCATACTCTAAGAACCACATCCAGATCCACACGGATATTCCTAGTTAATACTTGTGAAAAATAGAAAAAAGAAATTTTCTAAATGTGCTCGAGTGAGTAAAACACTAAGCAACCATGATATTTATACACGCTATATAATTAATTACATATTATGTTTACAAGGAGAAATAAATAATAGTTAAACTCCCTAAATGCATGAATCTAAATGTACATGAATCTAAGGCTTAAATGCTCATTTTAATGGAAAACATACAATGAATTTTTCTATTTCCAACACTTCCCCTCAAGTTGCTGAACAAGTATTCTCCATTCACAACTTGGATACTATTCGTTCAAAATTTGAGCTACTCAATCGTCTAATGAGAATATCTGCAAGTTGTCCTTGTGAGGACACATATGGGGTGCAAACCGGCCCACTATCAAGTTTCTCCTTAATGAAGTGTCTATCAACCTTAATATGCTTAGTTCAATCATGTTGAATTGGATTTTGTATTATACTGATAGCTTATTTGTATCATTATGTTAGTGTACTCTTGCTTGATTTATCAATTTATTTCTTTACAGGGAAAGAGATATGGACAGAGATGGGAAGGTCAATTTTAAAGAATTTTTTCACGGGCTCTTTGATTTGGTAAGAAACTATGATAAAGAAAGTTACAACGTTTCACATCATTCTGATGATTCAATGGATGCTTCAGCTAATCAGTTGTTTGATAAGCTTGACAAAGATGGAGATAGGTATTTAGCATTTACCTTTTTCTTTTCCCATCATTATTTTACTTTGAATCAATATGGTAGTTTCCTTTTAGTATATACTATAATTTATTTTTGGGTTTTCATTTCAACTGTGCAGATATTTGTCAGATATTGAACTCCTGCCAATAATCGGAAAACTCCATCCATCTGGGAATTATTATGCAAAGCAATATGCAGAATACTTAATTTCACAGGTATTCTATCATATAATAATTACACTCTCTTTGTTGTCAATGGTGCTATTTCAAATGGCTAATTATTTGGAATTGTAAATGGTATCTTTTAAAATCAGTTAGAGAGTAAATGTTATTGCTAGTTGTCATATCAATTATGTTTAATTAGCATTAATTGTAATTAATTTCAATTTCTAGTTTATACGGCAACACCATCTTTTAGTTTTTCTTTTCAAATTTTGGTCACATAAAGTCGTTAGTCGCTGTCAACTCTGGTGGTCTTTCTAACAGCCTTTCACATGCAATAGAGATTAATGATGGCTGAGATTTCATTTCAAAAAAGTTTCACATTTTCATTAGAGATAATCCTTTCCCCTAGATGCTGTAATAATGTCATGAGATGCAGATATTGATGAAGATTGCTCAACGAAAACTCCAATTTATGTTTTGCATTATTTTAGTAACCATTTATGATGTTGTGACAGGCAGAAGTTGACAAAGATGGGCGCCTTACTTTGACTGAGATGATTGAGAATCCATATGCATTTTATAGTGCTATTTACAATAATGATCATGATGAAATAGAGTGATTCCCATTGTTGTTATGTGAAGTTCATGTTAGGTAAGGGCAATTCTTTCGTTGTCTATCTCAACCTCAGTTTAGTGGTGATATTCTTTGTAATAGTCTATGATCATCTAATGCAGCATACAAAAAAAAACTTGGGATAAAAGCAAAATTGAAGGAGTTATGGTTACAAGGAGTCAGGTTCTTAGTCACAATCCTGGGGGATAACAACTTACCTTGCTTCTTTCAATTCCAATTATCTGTGATTTCTTATTAGACCAGCAATATATTCAAGCACACATATCACACATTGTATTATTCGTTTTAAGAAAGACTGGAGAATCAAAATATTTAAAACTTTCTAGTTAAATATTCAGACATACATGCTTTCTTTATATTTAAAACTTTCTAGTTAGAATTTCTGCCTTCATAGCAATCCGCCCCTAACCCGCCTAAATTGTGGCATTGGGCTTGCCTTCATTGGAGCCTTAAAAAACCCACTATCATGGCGGTGTATGGTGGAGGCTGTCCGCGGTGGCGAGGCCGGTGGCAATGCGGAATAGGGTCGTGGGCTCTCATAGGGTTTTTGCGGGTTGCGGGCTCTCCTAGTATATTTTTTTTTGGTTTGAGCCACTGCCTTTTGTTTCATCTTTTCTTTCTTTTTTTATCCATTTATTTTGTTTCCTCATTTCTTTCCTTCCTTCTTTCTGTTCTGTTTTTTTTCTTCTTTCTTTTCTTTCCTTCTTTTTTATTTATTTTGTCTCTTGTTTGTTAATCTTATTCTTTTGTTTTCTTCCTTCGTTTTTAGTCTCATGGCAACACCTTCTACGACTTTTTAAGTGTTTTTTTGATTCAGTTCTTTACGTCAAATATCTGATATAGTATTATTCATGTAAGTTTTTCAAAAAAAAAAAATTAAATAGCGGTCATTCAATTATGCTATTCTGCTATTTCACTTTTGTCTGTGAATATTGGTGTATAAAATCAAATTTACTTTGTATCAAAAGCCTCCAATTTTTATTCAACAACACATAGTAAAATGTTTGATGCATAATTATTTTCAGCTTACAAAATACAAGCAATCCAAATAACGTGTTTAATTAGACTATAACCATTATTGAAAGAGAAAATAAAATAGTATGAGAGTCATAGGTAGAAAAAGCGTGTCTGAATAGCATAATGGGAATTCTATTATATATAGGTACTATACAATATAAATAATGACAAAAGGATATGCTATGCACTGCATTGAATCCCTTGTTTTTTAAAATGGCTAACCTTTTTCTCATATATATTTGAGATTGGACTTTGATGATATGACAAGTGAAATGTTTATGTGGCAACTGAGTGACGATGTGGTAGTGTTTAGAACTTTAGATAACTTTTCACTTAACAATTTATTTCTATAAATCAAAATATACATTAATTTATATCATAAAAACAATTAAATAAGAATCTCACTTGTTACCTTAATTTATATCCTTTCTCATTTAACTACACGTTTATATTTCATTAACTCAGTTGCCATGTATGTATCTCACCTGTTACATTTTCAAAATTCAACCGCAAATAAGAAGAATAAAACTTGTTGGAATTTCCACTTCATTGTGGTCCATCCCTAGTTATCTTAATTGCGGCATTTGGCTTGCCTTCATTGCAGCCTCTGACACCTTTGTTGGGTTAGGTTTGAAGGGGTGAATTTAGTTCTATATTGCTTAGAAATATGATATGGTCTGTGGTGTGTTTATAAGTGGAGACAATCATTATCTACAAGCTGGTTTTGTAGAGATGAGCTAAGCCCAACCACGCTTCGGGCTCATTGAAGTCCGAGCGTGAGGGAGTGTGCTGGAATTTCCGCGTTCATTGGAGTTCGCCCCTAGTCATCATAATTGCGGCATTTGACTTGCCTTGATTTCAACCCCTAACACCTTCATTATTATTGAAAAGAATGATAAAATGTTGTTGTATTTTATTCCTCAGCCTCATACTGGTTTATATAGTGTGAATTTCATAAATTACTATTAATTCTCTCCTTAATGGAGAATAAAGGAAATTAAAGGAGAATAAACAGAAATAATTAAATAGGGAAATAAAATATTTTTCAACACCCCCCTCAAGTTGGTGCATAGATATCTATCATGTCCAACTTATTTATCACATACTTAAAGGTAGGTCTTGCCAAACTTTTGATCAGGATATCCGCAGTTTGCTGACTTGAAGTCACAAAAGGTAGACATATGATTCCAGCATCTAACTTCTCCTTTATGAAGTGTCGATCAATCTCAATATGCTTGGTTCTGTCATGTTGAACTGGGTTATGAGCTATGCTAACAGTAACTTTATTGTCAGAGTATAATTTCAATGGAAGCTCAATTTTCATCATAAGTTCTTTTAGGACTCTAAGGATCCATAATCCTTCACAAATACCTTGAGACATAGCTCTAAACTCGGCTTTTGCACTACTTCTTGCTACAACTCCCTGTTTCTTGCTCCTCTATGTCATAAGATTTCCCCAAACATAGGTACAATATCCAGAGGTTGATTTTCTATCTGTGACTGAACTTGCCCAATCAACATCGGTGAAGATAGACACATTTCTTTCACTAGTTTTAAAAAATAGGCCTTTTCCAAGATTTCCCTTCAAATATTTCAATATCTTATTGACAGCCTCAAGATATTCCTTGAAAGGAGAATGCATAAACTGACTTACTACACTAACTGAGAAAGCAATATCAGGTCAGGTGTGTGACAAATAAATTAGTTTTCTACACAATCTCTTGATATCTTCCAGTATCAACTGGAACATTACCTTCTCCCCAAAGTTTAACATTAGGATCCATGGGGGTATCTGCAGGATGACATCCACTCATTCTTGTTTCTTTCAATAAGTCTGGAGTGTATTGTTGCTGTGAAACCACAATACCATTCTTTGACCGAGCAACCTTCATACCAAGAAAATATCTCATGAATCCCAAGTCCTTGATTTCAAAGTCTATTGCCAATTTCTCTTTTACTCTTTCTATTTCCATTCTATCGTCTCCAGTAAGGACAATATCATCAACATAAACAATCAGGACAACAACTTTCCCATCATGGGAGAACTTTGGGAACAAGGTGTGGTCAGTCTGTCCTTGAATGTACTTTTGTTTCTTCATGGATCGAGTGATTTTTTCAAACCAAGCTCTAAGGGACTGCTTTAATCAATACGAAGACTTCTTTAGTTTGCATACATTCGATCCAAATTTGTTTTCAAAGCCTGGAGGAATGTCCACTTATACTTCTTCTTCTAGATCACCATTGAAAAAAAGATTCTTAACATCTAACTGATGTAGGGGCCAATCCAGATTAGCAACAAGAGATAACAAAATTCTGACAGTGTTCAATTTTGCAACAGGAGCAAATGTCTCTGAGTAATCTATACCATAGGTCTGAGTAAAGCCTTTAGCCACCAAGCGAGTCTTGTACCTTTCAATTGACCCATCTGAATTATACTTCACAGTAATCACCCATTTGCATCCAACTGTCTTCTTGCCATCTGGTAGTGTCGTAACACTCCAAGTTTTGTTCTTTTCAAGAGCTTTCATCTCCTCAAGTACAACTTCCCTCCAGTTTGGATTTTCTCGAGCAACCTGTACATTTTTTTGGGAATTTCTACACTGACAGTTTTGAGGTGAAGACAGATAGAGATGAAGACAAATTTGAATGATATAAAATTGGACAGGGGTGTTTAGTACAAGATCTAACAGGTTTTCTAATGGCAACAAGATCATCTATATCAGGATACAAAATATGACTTTCAGAAAGAGAGATGTACTTACCTTTCCTATTCTTAGGAGGTTGATCATTCCCCGGTTCAGATTCCTGACAGTGTTGAGATGTGGACTCATCTATTCCTTTGTGGTGCTTTTTCATAAAATATTTTCCAACAATCATTTTAGGTTTGAAGGGGTGAATTTAGTTCCACATTGCTTTGAGATATGACCCATGGTGTGTTTATAACAGTGTTGTCTATAGCGGATTGCCGGAAAATAGCGGCGAACCCAAAACCCTCCATATAAATATGGCGGATGGCGGAACAGAAAATTGTGGAAGCATGGTGGACAATAAAAACATTAATTATATACATATATATACACAGAAAAAAAAAAAAGGAACATTATCAAAAAAACCAAAAAACTGATTTCGTAACAGATATAAACAGAATTCTATATGGAGGAAATTATAATTCATACCTCAAGTTCTTTCAAAATAGACATTATAAGGTAAATAAAATAGATGGGGCATGACCAGAGCGAGCATTTCACGAGAAATGGTGTATTGCAATCACACAAGGAGGATTTGGTCTTGATGCTCCCGGGCTTCAAACACGGAAGAGACAATTGTGATTTGCATCGTCAAGGGTGAGATATTTCACATGAATAGAAGGATTGAGTAGAAAATGAAGCAGTTTGTGAGCTTTGATTACAGGCTCCACTTGATGACACAATAACAAATAATTTTCTGAATCAAACTTTTCAGAGATTGCAGAAAACGAGTGTTTACTCGTTGGAGAAGATGAACCAATGCGCATGATTGGTAATGGGGGATTAGAGGCTTCAGGAACGAAGGAGACGTCTTCTAATAAAATGTTAGGATTTCAGAGTTCTACGAATTTCATAATTGTTGAGATCTTGAGAGAGATCTCAACTGAACATTTTCTGTTTAATGTTTTGAATTTCAATGAATGAATGAAATATAAAGGGTGTAGTCTATTTATAGACTCACAGCACTAACTAACTATTGCTAGTTAGTTTATGAAATCTAGGGAGTAGTTCCTGAAATCTAGGAGGTTAGTTAAGCTAGACAATAGTCATCTTTTTCTAGATTCTTCTATAGCTTACTGAAACAGTTCGCTTAATAATCTTCATGGCTGATTAATATCATCAATCAACTTGATTTCTGAATCAGGTGATCAGTTTACGATTGCACGTAAAGATGGATTGCTCAGCAGCAACATATCAATTTTGGATTCACAAAAAGGTCAGAAAACCTATATATACACTTCAGCTTGCTCTCTACGACTCATGGCAGCACGTTTACATTATAAATGTATAGTTTTAATACAGCAAATTACAACCAATAATATGTTTTACAGTAGTAGTTGTAGTTATGATTGAAGTCACACTTTTCAATGATTGACGATGATAATTGATTGACACTATAGAGAATTATTTGCACTGTGTTTATGAATTAAATAGTTATAAATAAATGGCTGCATGAAGATGGACTAGCAATTATAGTCATTATTAGTTATTCTTTTTTTATATAAGCAAGTAAAGTATTATGTTGAAACATGACTGATAACTAGCAATATTGGTACCAAAAATCAGATAAACCAGTACACAACTACTAAGTAATATATAGCACTTAACTAAGGATAGTTGATAATATCCTTAATGAAACTCAATAGACAGTGTAATCCCCTATATAGCAAAATTAGGACATATATTTTAAAATGCTACAAACCCAAATGGCTATAGTTGGAAGCCAATTAACTGTAAATGATGTCTGATTTCCTATATTAAAAAGCCTCATTTTTGTAGTGCATTTAACAATAGTTTCTTAAATATGCATTCGTTAGAATCTATGAATTCAACTCTTAAAAGAAATGATCAAGTCTGTGACTATCATTCCTAAAAGAAAATGAACTTAAGATTAAAATTTTACCATAAAGAAGGCAAGAATTTTTATTGGTAATGTTAATTTATCATAGAACAAACTTAAGGAATAACTCTATGCAAATTGGTAGTAAGAGGCTGTAAGCAATACTCAATAATAAATTTTGGGTTGGGATACTTGGACCTTCAGCCACTTCTATGTGTTGAATGAGATTGAAATATTGTGAGGTGCTTATTGGGCTGACCCCAAACCCTCTCAACATCATTAATGACTCGTACTCTGATGTTAATGTGCGTGATTCTGCAGTAACCTTAATTTTGAACTTTGGCTGATCTTTGACTCTGTTACTGAGATAGCGAGAAAAACCTACGTCATATATTAAGTACACATGATCTGATTTAATTTCATTACTCGGCCTATCCAAGTACCATTGGATATCTTCACCTTCATCAACACCGATATTAAATCTCAAAATGAAACCCTGTGATGGAACTTGTGGAACAATGAAGCAAAAAATGAAGCCTAATGAAGAGGAATGGTTAGCAAAAGAGAGATCAATAGTCATGTAATCACCTGTTGTCCTATACACCAACCATTCCGGAACATTGCTTCCCGGGTACACGTATGTGCCTTGGGCATCATAATTGTGACGAGATATGGATATATGCTTGTGTGCAAATTTCATCATGTTAATTTTAGCATTCAACCCTATTGCCTTGAGAGAATGTTCATCCAGTTTCAGGCAATTCCAAAAGGCAACCCTTGTCTTGTTTTCCTTTAACATCTGGAGAGCAGTTGAAGGGAAAGTTACATTCTCCAATGATTCACAACCACTGGCATCTAGAGTTATCAACGACGAAGGAAGCTCTGGTAGACTTCGAAGCTTCCAACAATATCGTAAGTCTAGATGTCTCAACCTTGTAAGAAGCTTGATGCTTTCAGCCAAGTTCTCAATGTAACTTTGTGCTAGAAGCAGCTTTTCAAGTTTGGTTAGAAGTCCAATTGATGGTAGTTGTTTGATACGTGTGAGTTCTAAATTCAACTTTACCATTTCCTTTGAGGTTACTGAGAACTCTTTTAGTGCTCTACAACCAGCAAGAGAGAGATAACGAAGGGAACTTAAATGGATATTGCTTCGAAAGCTTCTGAGGGAAATGCATCCACCCAGGTCCAATTTCTCAAGCTTATTGAGTGTAAAGACAGATGGATGTACACTAATCAACCCTGTACAGACACGAAGATCAATTACTTCAAGATTTGTAGCATTTGACAAGTCTGGAAGCTCCACCAGTTGTTTGGATAAACCAAGTTTAAGATATTTTAAATTCACAAGATCCTGCAGTAGTAAAATTGCATTGAACAAATGAAGACATCATGTGAGCTAATTTTGTATGTTTTGATGATTTGATATGATTTTAATTTACACATTCAGCATAAAAAGATTTGCAGTCCGTCATCAAAAACATATTTACACCGTCAACAACTCACAATCCATCATATGTTTGATTTTATAATGTGTTTGATTAAAGTCAAATATTTTTAATGATATGACAATTATGATTAACTAATCTTGCCTATGTTAGTTTTTTTATGCATATCTGGTCCCAAGTCCGGATAAAAGGAGAGGGTTGTGTTAGGCAATCGACAACCAACACAAAACTTTGTTGAATCTTTATTACATGGATCAATTACGAAATAGTGTGAATGTTAGGTCGTTGCCCGTAAGCAACACGCTGTATGGTTTGAGTACAACTCTTAAATAGAACATTATAGCGAAAGTTGATCCATGTAGTCGACCCCACTTAATAGAATAAGGCTTGGTTGTTGTTGTTGTTGTTGACAATTATGATTAACCGACAATGTAAAAATGTTTATACTGGTGATGTATATGAATTAAATTCATTTGACATAATTAAAAAACAAATGCAGATGCATATCCGTTTACCTTATCTTCATGCCAAAGTTTTCTCACCCGGCTATGCTGCAAGTCCAATACAACAAGTTTTTCACTAGAAAAGTTGGATGGTAAGGACTCCAATGGGAAATGTGCCCAACGGAGGTATCTGAGTTCATTTGGCAAAGATTCAAGCCCTTGCGGAAGATACAAGCCTCCTCTACTCTGAACAACATCACATGAGTATCCCTTACTATAAATATCCAGGTATTGTAGTCTGTTCATTTTTTCAAACACCTTTGGATTTAACTGCAGATCCTTAATTATCGACAAGTCGATAGCTAAGCTTCTAATTACCTCACTCCCCTGTCAACAAAGTTGTAGAAAATTTTCAAACACCAACGTAAGTTAGTTCTTAAAAAAAAAAGAAGATAAGTGGTAAGCCGTGTTTAAAGGCACATTTTAAGAAATTCATTATAAAAAGAAGTTGTGTAGTCAATTTCTTAAAAGTTTAAAAAAATTCAATATAAGTTTTGACATTTAAATTTCTTAACGTGTGCCCTTAACTAACTAGTTAGTTAAAAAATTGTAATTTTGTGAATGTGTTAGAAATAACATCTAAAGGTCTAAAAGTACCTATTTTTGTACAAAATAGTACTTGCGGGCTTTAAGGCTCTATTTGGTTAGAGGGAAATGGAGGGGAGGGGGTGGATTAGTTTGAGTTTTAGTGATTTGGTCATTTTTTTAAGGGGAGAGGAAGGGAAGTGAAGAGAATAATATCCCTCCAAAGCCAATTTTGGCTCCCCTCCAAAATGGGGAGATCTAGATGAGAGGGAAAGATTGTTTAAATTTAGACTTAAATAGCCTTATAATTATTAATGTGATTTTAAATATTTAAAAGGTGAAAAATGTAATTTCATACCTTTCGTCCATTAAAATCTCTCCTCTTCTTCGGGGAACCAAACAGTTTTTAAAATCTCTCCCCTCTCTTTCCCTACTCTCCTAGCAAACATACCCTAAAAGAAAATGGATTCATACTCCCATTAGACATTTGGTTGCTAAAATACTACTCCCTTTGGTCCTATTTATAAGAAAAAATTTGGTTTTTTAGATTCATTGAATAATTAATGTATGTGTGTCGTCTATATATTGTCCAAATACATTAGTTATTCAATGAACATGAAAAACAAATTTTTCTTATAAATAGGACCAGAGAAAGTAATTTATTACCATATACTCGCATAGGAGTGTTAATACTAAAGTGAATAGTTAGTAAAAGTGAGAAAATCATGACTTGATATTTCAACCATTCAAATAATTTGTTATATATGTATATATAATATTGATTATTGATTTGTTCTTCAATGGTAGATACTACTCAATTTACTTTTTAAAATGAATTAGGATTTTACCTTGTTACTTTTCAGCACATGATAAATATCATCAGGATCCAGTAGACGACTTTGCTTTCCAGGGTCGTCGATGGATTCTTCGCGAACAATTTCCCAAGCCGTTTCTTGTATAATGCTATGCATGGATATAACATTATCTTGGGAAATAGTTATAAGAGCTTTATTTTTGAGACTTTCTAACTCAACATCTACTGAATACCCATGATCTTTCACCAACAGTTTTATCTGATCAACTTTGAGATGCAGTCCATCGAAAAAACATGCAATGTCCAAGAGTATCTTCTTCTCATGACGATCAAGACCATTGTAACTCAAGTTAACAACATTGTTGACCCTTTTAATTGGTACTTTCGTTAGCCTCAGTAGCTGACTTTCCCATATTTTTTTATCTTTTCCACGAAGATGTCGACCCAAAACTTCAAGAACTAATGGAATGCCTTTAGCATAATTGACCATCTTGTCGGACAACTCATAGTACTCTTTTTTAAAATGATTTTGTCCAAAAGCATTCAAAGTGAAAAGCCTAAAAGAGTCATCAAAGTCTAATGCTTTAACCTCATATATATCATTATCATCAACCATATTGACCAGTACTTGCTTATCTCTTGTTGTTATGATGATTCTACTGCCTTTTCCAAACCAATCAAGTGTTTCAATTAAAACTTCTAGTTGCTGTATATCATTAACATCATCGAGAGCAAGAAGAACCTTCATACGACGAAGCCTCCTCTCTACAAAACCGGGCAATCCATGCGGTGTATCAATTTTCAAATCTTGTTCACCTAATAAAGTAGAAAAAAGATCATTCTTTAATTTCATAGCTCCATGTCTTCCCCATTCTTCTCTTACATTAGCCTTAAAGTAACAACCTTCATATTCAGAACAAAGCCTGCTATATACTTGTTCTGCAATAGTTGTTTTGCCTATACCACTCATCCCCCAAATTCCTATGGCGCGGACATCTTTTGACCCTTTTTTTAACAACGATTCCACATGTGGAATTTGTTTGCCAACTCCAATAAGACCCTTTGAGTGAACTTGTTTCACATGATCCAACCTCTTCATCACATCACTAATTATTTCTTCAACAAGTAAAGCGCCACTCCTACGAAAAGAAATTAAGAAATGTAAAACTGTTCTGTATATATCTATATATACTTATTGAATGACATTTTGCTGAGATTAAAATAATCTGCGACTTATTTAAAGGTTCTTATGTTGTGCAGATTAATAACAAAGTTGATGATAGAAGAACTTACGGAAAATTTGATGCGTGATATCCTAAGATATTACCAGATTCCTTCAAAGCAGATCTCCACTGCTGCACCCTGCTCAAATTGTATTTTTTTTCATGCTTAGCAAATTCAACTGCATAAGATCCCTTTTGATGCCTTACATCTGTTGGAGTTACTTTGAAGAAAACAGGTAATATAATCTGTCCATCTTTGTGTTTGCATTCAACAATTTTAACAAGTTCATCCAAACACCACGATGAAGAAGCATAGTTTTCAGAGAATATAACCAAAGAAATCAAAGATGTTTTAATTGCTTGAACAAGTGATGGCGATATTTTATCTCCTTTATGAACCTTAGTATCAACGAAGGCAAAGATTTTCTTTCGAGTGATAGCTTCAATTAAATGACTAAGAAAACCTTGGCGTATGTCTGATCCTCGGAAGCTAACAAAAACATCGTACTTAATCTGAGGATTAAATATCACAGAATCTTTGATGTTTGTTGTTGCTGGTGCTGATGCTGTTGCTGCTTCACCTAATAGGGAAACAAGCAAGAGACAAACAATAAAACACATGATTTCAATTGAGAATGTTCTTCTGAATATGCTACCAGGTAGCATTCTGAATCTTGCTTTTTTTATCTTTATGAAATTATTAAACTAGACCCACAACAAAAGAATATAGAGTGAGAGACTCGGATAAATCTAATGATCAAATCAGAAACCAGACATTGGTGGTGTTTAAGTCAAGGTCGTCCCCATGACATGAGCCGAGTGGGGACAAGGGTGTAACAATTCCACAAAATTGTTGTTGTTATATTAAAAGTTAATGTATTAACTATCATGTGTATATATTTTGTCTTTAACAAAATAGACAAAATAATTTTAAGAATATTTCCCCTTTTTAATATTTAATGTTAAATATTTTTTGAGTTGTTATCAATAAACCAATGAGTTAAATGGTTATGCACTATCATCTAATAAAAATATATTATTTAGTCATGTTATATCAGTAATTTAAAAATTACAGATTTGGTGAAATTACAGATTTGGTGGGATAGATGGTCGTGATTGGTTGAAAATTTAAGATTATTTTACACGGTTAGTGTATCATCATTTTTCTCTAAAGGAATCTTGTTTAAAAAGTCAAACAAACCGCATACAATTTATATGAAAAATATTAATAAGTAAGCCAAAGTAAGAAAATTAGAATTAGAATATTATCTATTTCACAACATTCCAAATGCGAAGTGGTTAAAGTTTCAGAAAAGTCATGTGAACATAGCAAACCGATGCCAAAATCATGTATTATGATAATAGGATATGACTAGTTCAAATGAGGACAAAATGTTTACGCTTAAAGCAGCCCACTCATTGAATTAAGGGTGGACAACGGACCAAGATGGACGGATTTGGACCCAACCCATTTTACTGCTACAGATTGAACGGGTTGCGGATCAAACCGGTTTGCAGATTGATTTGGGCGGGTTTGAGGTTAAACCAGCAGAAACAATGACCAAACAAAAACTTAAAATAAAAGAGGAACAAATCTGCATCTTAATCTCAAATCTATTTCATCATTCTTGGATCTATAAAATTTAAATTTTAATCAACCAAACACAAAAGCATTAACTAAAGAATAACAAAACAAAAAATAATGCTTTAAAAGAAGAAACAAATGAGAAGAAGGAGGGAGAATATGATTTTGGTCATCTTCGTTATGGTCTTGTAAGAGTGTCTTCCGACTTGAAGAAGAATAATAAATAATGTTATAAAAATTTCAAAGAGCAATTTATTTAAAACAAATAATTTGTTGTGAAAAACGATGTAAGCACAAAATATAATAGATAATTAGGAAAGATAAGAAGAACATAAAAATTGGTTATAACTGCTATTCTTTTACTTTCTCTTAGGAAACAAGATTACAAGTTTACAAGAATAACAAATAACCTCTCTCACCATAAATTAAGATTTGCTGTTTTCAATGATAAAAGACTAGTATGCTATTTATAATAAAGTCTAACATACTAACTAATGAGCTTTTTTCACAAGGCCCATTATACAAGCCAACTTAATAAACAAGCTAACTTAACAAATTAGGGTTTAAACACTAAAACCTAATTTAACATGCTTATAACCCTAGCATCTCCGACAGCTGCATGCTCGACCCATCTTCGACTACAACATGCACACTTCGACACTAGTATGTGAGCAACCTTCGACTTCATGCTTAACCCTGTCAAACTGTCGAACCAAGAAGCTACTCTTCGACCATACTAGAGTTCGATCCAATATCTCACAAATCTCCACATTGGACCTAACTCTACAACATCATGAGAACAAACTAGCTTTCTTCATGCAACTTTATCAACTGCATACAGTGGAAAAACTTGCAACTTGGCAATGTCTTTGTGATAATATCAGCAACATTGTCCTCAGTCGAAACCTTCAGCACTTGGACTTCTCCACGCCCACCGCACCAATTTGTTGTGAAAAACGATGTCAAGAACAAAATATAATAGGAAATTAGGGAAGATAAGAAGAACACAAGAATTGATTATAACTGCTATTCTTTTACTTTCTCTTAGGAAACAAGATTACAAGTTTACAAGAATAACAAATAACCTCTCTCACCCTAAATTAGGATTTGCTGTTTTCAATGATGAGAGACTAGTATGCTATTTATAATAAAGCCTAACATACTAACTAATTGGATTTTTCCACAAAGCCCATTATACAAGCCAACTTAATAAACAAGCTAACTTAACAAATTAGGGTTTAAACACTAAAACCTAATTTAACATGCTAATAACCCTAGCATCTTCGGCAGCTGCATGCTCGACCCATCTTCGACTACAGCATGCACACTTCGACACCAGCATGTGAGCAACCTTCGACTTCATGCTTAACCCCGTCAAACTGTCGAACCAAGAAGCCACTCTTCGACCATACTAGAGTTCGATTCAATATCTCACATAATTCTAATCGAAATGAAACTGTGTTTTACTTTACTACTTTCTAGCTAGCTAGCTACTAATTTAGAGTGTTGATGTAAACATAAAGTTATAATACAATATTACTAATATAATTAAAGCTTCTTTTATAAGAATAATTAAAAACCTCGAGTAGTGGAGTGAAGTGGTGTTTCATCATTAAATATCCATTGGAGCATGTGATCAACCTTTACTCTAATTTTTTCAATCTCAACTCACTCTAATTATATTCAACATTTTTCATCCTCAACTCTTTTGAGTAAGTTTCTCATTTCACTTTTTTTTTAGTTTTGATTAATGTATTAGGTAAAATAGATTGTTTTAAATGCATTAAGTAGTAGTCACATTCGAAATAGGTAGTTGTTAGAGACATGTATTCTCATTTGGTTGCATTTTGGTAGGTTAGAGCAAGACTAGTATTCGTTTCTGCCACTGTTGAATATGCATCTCCGAAATGTGTCTTCTCTGGTTTTCAGAGAAGCATATCCGAAAAATGTTCTGGATACAAATTAAAGTCGTTTTTTTGATGTATTTTGCTAGACATGTATGAGACGGAGAGGTAAAATAAATATGTTTTTATTCCTTGAAACATATGGGTTATAATATTTGAACTTTCTAACGATAGTGTATTTTTTTTGCAGTACCATGATGCTTTAAAACACATCAACTACAATAGGAAGATTGTGAAACTACAATAGCCTGACGAGCAATGATTTCATGATGTCATGCAACTATCTGGGTTGTAAAATTTATGCATGAATGGTTATATTGTATTTTCTTTTGATCGGAAAAAAATGCTGTCAAATTTCGTGGAAAGATGACACTCAAAGACATCATATTTTCATCTTTCGCATGATGAGATGTCCATCACACTAGATGATATGTCATATATGCTACAACTTTCGATCAATGGAAGATTATTAGACCACTTCATAATCACCAAACCTGATGCATTGGACATCATGGTGACCTATTTCAGAGCTGAATCAACTGATGCCCAGGAGGAGATGAATGACATCAAAGGGTGTTATACTAGATTTTCTACACCACATTAACACAAAATACTATTTTTCATTAAACTACACATTGCTCAACATAAAGAGTTTTAGCTCATGACGAGCAAAATACATCAACATAAGTTCTTACATTCAATTTCTCTAATCACACATGAAAATAAAATGTTAGCCTAAGTATGACATTCTACTGTTTGAAATCTTTCAATCAACGGGAGGTAGGTTTTGTCACGCCAGGATGCTTATCACTTCTTCAATGGAGTGAGAAAGAGAGGAACTATTCACTATTGATTCATTCATTGTCTTTTTCTTCTTTAGTAAGATAGTTTTTTTGAATATTTTTCTCAAGTTTCTCACTTCCGAACCTCCTTCCATTTTGTCCAAAAAGTTCCTTTTATACCCTCTAGCTTTTAGGAGTTTGTCTTGTCATTGGATTATGGGTTTTGTGGTTACTCCTTAGTTTTGTCTCACTAATCACATCATATTCCTTCTCATTTCACTTGAATCAGCTCTCGATAGTACAAATTACAACACACATGAGACAATATGTCTTGTGGTAGGTATGTTGTGTTGCCAGACATAACACTCACCATTCTGTGCAGTACACCTTTTGCAGAACTTGGTCTTGTAGTGTTTGATCTTATTCATTCTTATTTTAAGCTCATTTGCACTCCAATCCTTACAATTTCGCCACGTTTTCCCTAATACCATGAACATTCATTCCTTGTAACATTCTTTGCATTTAAGACTTTGTTGAAAATTGAGGTTTAAGTGATGTCCCGGTTCTATCGTGCCAAAACTTATTAGAAAGTAGTCCTACATGTGTGACAAACACAAAAAGACTCACAAAAGAGAGCACCTTACGTGCTATTCACAAAATTACTTAAAACAAAAAAATGAATCTTAAATTAACCTGCTTAATAACAAAATAAATTCAAGTGACGTACAACCTTGTTGCCCTTACCTTGGGACACCTCATTTTCCTTGTTGGGCTTAGGGCTCCTTGCGTCATTTCGTGAGAGTTGGATTTGTCTGGTCTGCGGGAGGAATCACCCTTGACATACTTCTTGAGACACATGTTAAATATCATCTCCGGAGGCTTATCAATTCACGGCTTAAGGTATTGACTTTATCCATATACATGTAATTTATTTATATTTGTTATGTTAATGTTATTGTTGTTAGCTTATCAAAATTTAAAATTTGTTTAAATTATAGGTGTTTAGTGACCAAACATCGTTCTCACAAGAAGATATAGATGACATCCGATAACATTGGGCCGATACCTTTCTATCTTTTTATGTATCTCAACAACACTAGTTTTTCTTATTTGTGTAAGCATTGTATAGATGTTTTATCATTATAGGTTCAAATATGTACATGTTTTATTGCTAAAGGTTTTATGTATCCCAAATGTCATTATAAGTTTTGTGAGCAATGTATATGTTTTCAAATACTAGTTCTATGGCCCGTGCGTTGCACGGGTTTGATTAGAATTTTGATCTTAATAATTTTTATATATATATATATATATATATATATATATATATATATATATATATATATATATATATATATATATATATATCATATAGTTAAACGTATTTTTTAATTATATTAAATATAAACAAAATTTAAAATATATGAGAATTTCTAATAATTTATATATATATATATATATATATATATATATATATATATATATATATATATATATATATATATATATATATATATATAATTTCAATTATGTTCTATAAATTTGAAAAAATTTCACATATTTACGTGAATTATGCAATATTATAAAAAGTGTTATATTAAATTATTTATAAATAAATATTTATGATTAATCATTAAATTCATAATACATATAAGAGTATATCAATCTAAATTTCAGTTATTCTTTTAGTATTATTCTATAACTTATAAAACCTAAGATTTTTTTATTCAATGTCATGTCCAAAAAAAGTTTTAAATAGTATATTCTATACATATTTTTTAAAAATAAATCATATTATATCTTATCATATTGATTTTTATTTGGTGTTCCTATATTAATCAAGTAACTCCATCCATATTTTTATGATTTTTTTTGTTTGTTTATTATAGTGGAAGAGATATGTTCTTACTTGGTAAATGGATTGTTTATTAATACTATTATTTATTATTGGTTAACCATCTTAATAAATTAATTATTTTCACTTTAATATTAAAATTAAAAAATAATAATTTTGTAAATTAAAATAAAACTTTAAAGATTTTTTTTAAATTTTATAGGCATTAATGATTTTAAAACTTATTAATTTCAGTTATTAATTTTTTAGTGAAGTTTTCTTAGTTTTTTATTAAATAGTGATATTTTGATTCTTAAATATACTTTTATGATAAAAAAATGTAGATTAGTCCTCATATTTCTCATTCGTTAAAAAAAATAAAGTAATTATTCATAATACATATTATTTATATAGGTATATAATGATGAATCAAATACTTTATCATTACATAATTTTGAAAGTAATATTAGAGTTTAGTAAGTGACAACTAAATCGATTATAACTTACAACTACAATTTATTTTGCAATTTTATTTTCCATAAATAATTATGCATTTTAAAAGAATATATAGAGATATAGTTAATAATTATTATGATATTAATAACAATAATTATAATAATTTAATAATAATAATAATAATAATAATAATAATAATAATAATGTAATTACTATATTAATATTTTTGTATAATACATTTTTTTTTGGAAACACTATGTAATACACTTAGTACAACATGTATCATAACTATATCAAAATATATCATTATTATCATTCTCATTTATTACACAATAAAATATATTGACAAATAAGACACATTTTTTATCCATATATTATTTTTGAAGTCCTTTGAAGATCGTAAAAAATTAAGTAAATAAATTAAATCAAACATATATTTCTCTAAAATATTTTGGTTAAAGACATATATTTACATGGGTTTTCATTTTTCACATAATTTTCAAATAGTAAAAATAAATATGTAGCAACAATATAAATTTTCTTTCTTCTTTTCATTCACTAAAAAATTGTTACATTCAAATTAATCAATGTAAAGAAGAGAAAAATGCATAAATAAATAGCATAATAATATATTTATTCTCAAGAAAGTTATTGCAAAATAATATAACTAAAGTATTTACATAACTAATATAACAGAGTAAAGTTGAGTCTTAAACCTGTCACATAAATCAAAGAACAATTAGCATATATATGTTCAAAAATAACAAAAAAAAAATAAAAATATAGATACAAAATAAAAAATTAGGTACCTTGTGAACTTTGTTTGAATAAAAGGATAAAGATCTACAATAAAAAATACAAAATAAAGTAGAGTTAAAATATAGATAATTGTTATAATAAAGTAAGTGGAGTCACCTACAATATAAAACAAATCATAGTTAAAACTTACCGAGAATAAGAAAAATAATCGAAGAACAATTGTTTGAAGAGAATGATGAAGACTTAGCCAAAATATATAGTATAAATATGTCAAATTCAACCAATCGTTAGTTCGTCCAGTGGTGATTGGCGCTGGACTTGGTAGTGAGAATCACGATTCGGTATAAAGCCAAAAAAAAATGAAAACTGTAACTCCAAATTTTACTAATTAAAACTTATTATTCATTAATATTATTTTAATTGAGATTAAAAATTGTAACTTACCGTTTAACTAATTATAATTTATCATTAATTAATGTTATTGTAAGTGAGTGATAAAGAATGAAAAATATTATAATTTATCATTAATTAATATTATTGTAAGTGAGTAATTTATTTTTTAAACATAGAAATTTGTAAAATAGATGAAAAAAAATGAAAAATATGAAGAAAAAAAAAATTTAAAACCTGGTGCAATAAAGAATAAAAATTATTATTCATATAAAATTGATATTTGTCTTAAATGATTATATTTAAAAAATAATTTCGTAACTATAATAATTTTTTAATGTTACAAATAGTGTATATTTGTAGAATATATTTTATTTCTATATAAAAATTAATATTCCAAAGTAAGGGAAAAATAATAATTGATAGGATTTTTATTTTTAATTAATTTTGATTATCATAATGATTTATTAAATTTTTTTGTATAATAACACTTCATAAATGATGTAACGGATGATTTTAATATATAAACGTTTTTATTAATATAATTGATGAGTTAAAGGTTTAATTTTATTTAGAAAATGAGTGGTTAAAGTTAAATTGAAAAATAATATAAAATATTTTAATTTAAATAAATTTAGTATATATCTAAAGTAATTATAATCAATATGAGAATAAATAATGATTTACAAAATTTTCTTTTTATTTTCATAATGATTATTAAAATTTTAGTACAATCAAACTCAATAATTATTATAACTGATAATTTTTATATTTAAATATTGTAAATTTTTTATTAATTTTTTATTATAATAAAAATTTGTGTAACTCATTTAGAAAACACATTTTTTTAAAACAATACTTTTATTTCATCTTTATTTTGAGAAGTAAGTTATTTTTTAAACATTATTTTTTTAAAATAAATGAAAAATAAAAGAAGAAAAACAGAAAAATAAAATTAGAATTTAGCATGAACTAATTTAAGATTATCTATTTTATCGTAAAAATTGATTATCTAAAATATATATAGGCTAGATTTCAAGATTTTATAAGTTTGAAAGATTTTTTTAATAATGACTTTTATTTGGATATTTTTAATAGTGGTAATTGAATATTATATTATTAATATTACTATTATTATTATTATTATATATTAAGTAGAAGTAGATTATTATTATTAACTAAATATTATATTATTATTAATAATAGTGGTGGTTTAATATTATTATATTATTATTATTTATTTTAATATAGAGTTTGTAATTAGAATACTTACCAAGATGACATGTGGCTAGGATTGTTTTCAAAATGACATGTGGCTAGGGTTGCCATCATGACTTCCTTACATTTATATTAAGTAGATATGTATAGGTTCTCTTATTGTACCATTTTGGATATGTGTACATTTGATTTTGTAAATAATATAATTTGGTATTCTTTGTGTACTTAGTTATGTTTTGTATATGATAAAATGTTATAAACAAGCCAGTTAAATTGAGATTTAAAATTATAAATGAAAAATAAATAGGTTATACCCCTCAGGTAATAAATATAATCGACGTGAATACAACCCTTTTTCCTTGGATATTTACCAAATCCTAGAGGTATGTGGCACGCGCTTTATAGTTTTGAAAAATAAAAAATACTGTTGCTGGGGATTGAACCAATGACAATTACAAAAGTTCCCTCAGTGATTAAAAACCGAGGGTAAAGTGACAAGTTTTCATGACACTCTTCGTTACCTCGCATGTGAAACTGAGGTAAAATCTCTTTCGCCAACGAGGTAAAATGTGTTTTTTTTTGTAGTAGGTGTCCCACGTGGACGCCATTGTACCGGTCAAAAAGTACAGGTGTGTGTTCATCTTGTAAGGGCAGATGGACTCAGAGGTCTTAGTAGGTTTATAACGTTGTATGGTGGTAAGGGTTTGTCCACGGCGGTCAAAAGCTCTGTACGATGGTGTTTTACGAC